>NC_142945.1:26737554-26827554 GCF_046866305.1 Octopus bimaculoides | reverse complement strand
ATTTTCCGCACACCTCAAAGTAAGGTTTGCATTGTTCAATTAAATGGAGCCACTTGAAACGGTCGTACTGTATCACTACTTGATATCCTGTTGCTTATTGATTTTATTCCCCATATATAGTTTGTGTCTGTGTATGTAGTTCTAAGTGTATATGCATATGTAATACATTACCATCACTGGTGTATCCATTCGAGTATGGAATGAAGTTTCAGGATTTAAACGCTCCCAAACTATGCTGATCCAGGTTCCCATGGCTGACGAGTGGTGTTCTATGTTTAGTTAAACGTCTTTTTCTGTTACGCGTCTTCCATGTAATCTCACTGTTTTGACAGTATTTATGCCTAGCGCATAGTTTCGTTTATCACTGTCTATCTATAAATGCTCTTGCTCTTTCACAGTGATTAGTATATCTTTTCGCCCAGCTGTCTCTTCCTTACTCACTCTCACTGTCTTTCTCTCTGCTCTTGTTATTTGCTCTCACTGTCCCTAACTCATTTCCTCCCCATTTCATAATTTTCTATTCCTCTCTCATCTTTTCTCATCCTTTCAACTTTCTTTTTTGGACCATGCTACTGTTACTACTGGTTCAATTCAATTTTACTGGTTTTTCACTTGACCTTTCTCACACTGAACTTTATTCAGCTTATCTTATGAAGACACTGCACTCATTAAAGTTAGATCATATTCCTATCTTATTCGCCTCGCTACCTCTTTCATTCCCATCCTCTCAATCTTCCTCCCTAGCTACCTGCTCTCATTGGATCTCACTCAGTCTTTATCGCATTTTCTTTCTTTTTTCTTTCTTTCTTTCTTTCTTCCTTTCTTTCTTTCTTTCTTTCTTTCTTTCTTTCTTTCTTTCTTTCTTTCTTTCTTTCTTTCTTTCCCTCTTTTTCTTCCAACCAACTTCTACTAAAACAAACATCTCTGTTCCTTCATTCACGCTAGCTTTCTCTCTGTTTTTTTTTTCTGTGTTGAGTGGTAAGACAATACTCTCGTATTTCTTTTGGACTGTATTACTTGCATTTTTGCCATTAATTTTTTGTCTCACTCGTATGCTGATGCCCTCCCTGTTATAATTCGTTTTCCTTTGAAATGGTCCGTATCCCTGTGATGTTTTACCATTACTTGAGCATCCAGAGAATTAGTCGCGTGAGATAAAGTATCCGGACTTAAACTTACCGAAAATACGCTGATTCTGGTCCCTATCCGTGACCGATAAGAGGTGTTCATACATAACTGTCTTCTTCGTTTATCATGTTCCCATATTATCTCACTGTCATTTAGACAGTGAGATTACACACAAAAAGACACACACATACACGCACGCACATACACACACACATGCAAGCGCGCGCACACACACACGCCCACGCACACACGCACGCCCACGCACACATACACACGCGCGCGATAGTTGCCCATGCAGAGGCATCGATTCACAACCTCATGGTTGAGGAACAAACTTTTTAACCACATGGCTATGTTTGCGTGACGTAGCAATGTAATTACCAACGTAGTACAAAATGTAAAATCTATTGTCATGTGATCTGAAGTGAATTTAAATAGTGTCTAATTTACATATTCTAATATATTCCATTCTTCACTCAATTATCTTGCCAAAATCCATAAAGTATTTTGGACTTATACTTGTTCACTGAATGTCTTCCCCCACAGCAATTCTTCTGGCTAGATCCATAAAGTATGTCTTATTAGCTACAAGCGAAACTTTTGCAAGGGTAAAATTTATTTGAAGCGACTCCTTACGCTATTTGAATATATTTTGCATCGATTCCGACACGATTTGCCCTAAGATCTCATGGATGCTTAAAATTGCAAATCCCACAATCCAGCACACTTCTGCCAACTAAAATGATATTAATTACCAGCATAGACAAGGCGGCGATCTGGCAGAATCTTTAGCCCACGCTTAGCAGCATTTCATATGTCTTTACGTCCTGAGGTCAAATTCCGCAGAGGTCGACTTTGCCTATCATCCTTTTGGCGTCGATAAAATAAGTACCAGTTGAGCACTGCGGTCGATCTAATCGACTTATCGCTTTCCAGAACTTGCTGGCCTCGTGCCAGAACTTGAAATCAATTACTAGCATGGATACATGGCTATAGAGTAATACCTAACAATTGATGTCACCATCAACCGATTCTATCATGAGATTTCCTCTCCCCTGTCTTTCTTTAACCGGGATGGGGAGTTTTCCTCTGTCAGCTGACTGTGGCGTAAGTGATTGCATAGTAGACATTATTAACAGGATTGAAGATATAACTTTCTAATGCGGTCAGTATTTCACTTGAACAAGAGTGAGAGCCAAAAGGCCAAGCACTGCCGTCCATAAAATTTATGGAAAAGGCTGCGTGAAATACAGGTGTAGACTGGAGAGAACACACCTGGACGAGCACTTGTCCTTGGATGTAATGAAATCATGGATTTATTAGATTTTCTTGATTAACCCAATCCTGTTCCCCTCCTGGGACGTCTCTTCATGCCTTTCGCACACCTTTCTTTGCCATGAACGTTTACTCCCCATCCCATGCTAGATTCTGCACGCAACTTGAATAATTTGCCCGGCCGTGGGACGGATCCCTCTATCGGCCGAGTCCATAGTGATGGTTACCTCGCCGATCTCCTTTAATTTGACATGCAAGGTAGTTTTATTTTGCCTTGGGGTGATGGCGAAAGAGGTTGTCTGGTGGACGAGACTGAAAGGCATGAGGACAGATACATTCCTCTTTGGTAGAAGCCTCATCGACTTTTTCAAGTTTCACTTGAAAAGGAAATTGAGGGCGGAGAAGGAAGAACTGTCCTCGAGTGAGTTTATTGAAAAGTGAGTGAAAGTTACAGAAATGGCAAGAGTGGATTCTACCTCTCTAAGTGTAGAGCTGTAGTAAGTCGGAGAAAAGGAATTGGAGATGACCTTGCCCTTGGTGTTCAGGGAGATCTTGGACGGTGGGGGTTCCTCGATTATCCCTAGAGATCATCCTGTACCAGGACTTCCTCACTATTATTCTCCCAACTTCTTTTTTTACCTATGTATACTATGTATGTATACTTTCCTTTTCATTGTATACCGTGTATACTTAAGCCTTTTTCTTTATTTTTTTGTTATTTATTTATTTATATATTTATTTATTTTACCATTACATTACATGTAGACCCCAACACTTTGTGTCTGTTTTTGCATTGTCCCCTCATCCTTCGCCCTGGTGACAAATAAAAGAAATCACGACCACCACCGCCGCCGCTGCCACTGTCGCCACTGCCACCGCCGCCGCTGTCACCGCCGCCGCTGCCACCGCCGCCGCCGCCGCCACCGCCGCCACCGCCGCCACCGCCGCCGCTGCCACCGCCGCCGCTGCAACCGCCGCCGCTGCCACCGCCGCCGCTGCCACCGCCGCCGCCGCCACCGCCGCCACCGCCGCCACCGCCGCCGCTGCCACCGCCGCCGTCGTCGTTGTCGATGTTATTTTTAATCAAGTTTTCAGCAATTTTATATGAGTTTCTATTGCACCATCATGAACACATCCATGTTACGATATATATGAACCATTGACTGAAAATGTAGAATCGAGTTTGTATACTATATTAATTTTGCTTTGTTGTGGAATTTATTTTGTTGTTCCTGGGGTTAATTTAACATTTTATTCTGTTATGTGGAATATATGCGATGTGAGTTGTGTTATTTTGATGGGCGATGTTTCTATTTCGTATGTATTGTGTGATTCTTGTGATGTGTTTTAGTATTAGACATCGATTGTGGATAGCACGGGCTGTGTGAATAGAGTGTTATATTAATGGGTGACTGCTGTGCATAAAATGTGAGTTGTATGAAATGATAGTGATGTAGTATTGGATATCGATTATGTAAGAATATGTGTTGTCCCAGTTTATTGAGTGGCTGTTATATAAATTACATACTGTGTACAGAGACATGTATTGTTGAAATGAAAGTGTGAAGTGTAGGACTCGGGCTGTGCTTATCAAGGTTATATTTTGGATTGTGTAATGTTGTGCACCCAAGTATAGTTTGTATAATTTTAGTATGTCTATGATACTGTTTTCACTTTCGACAGGCAGAATCAGCAGAAGATCAGGAAAAATATCCTGCAGTATTGTTTCAAGTTCTTTACAATCTACATTTATATCTCTTCTATGTCAACTTTGCCTTTCATTGTTTCGAGGGCAGATAAAATAGAGTATCACTAAGTACTAGAGTATATTTAATCGACTACTCCATCACTCGATTTCAGGTGTTCTGCCAAAATTAGAGCAGTTAGTATTGTTATTGTTAGTTATCCTTATGCCTAAATTATTCCTCAGGGGTCAAGCTGCCAATGTCTCTTACACGCCAGACACAATGCTTAGCGGCATACCTTCGGTCTTTCAACCTTTTGGGGGGTCGATAAAATAAATACCAGTTTAGCACTGGGGTCGATGGAATCACTTTCCTCTTTCCCTCAAAATTACTGGCCTTGTGTCAAAATTAGAAATAACGATTATCATTATTTCTATGCAGATTTTGCTTTAATGTTTATGAGAAAAATCGATCGAACGATTTCCAAAAATTGTTCATCATACGAACAAATTTAAAACTAAGCTTTAATTTTGTTTAAAAGATGAGCTAATTTGTCATATTGATCTTGCTTATCGGACATTGTGCAAGTCTGGTTTATCATTCAATGATTTTAAACGAATTACATATATTGTATACTGTTTTCGAAAAAATATTATAAGATTTCCAAAGGAAACAATTGCAAATTTAGTGGTTATAAGTGGTTCAAGTGCAAATTCGAATGTTTGGTAAAGATTAAATTCCATGTATTTTAGATCGAATATTTCTGGTTATGTTTTATAATATTTTCAATATTCTTTTGTGGCTGCACATATTCAACTTATCTCGGTTTTCATCATTCATCTCTAGCGCTTTGCTTTTATCAATATTGTCTTTTTGTTTACATCAAAAATTGAAGGAACATCGTGACATAATGGATTTATGGAATTATTGTAATATATTGCGGAAATGATATCAGAATAATCATAATATGTAGTAGTTTGCTTGTTTTCTCGTTATCTTTTAATTAGCTTATTTCGAATTCTGTCCTAAAATAGACATCAAATTCAGTGAAAGGAAATCTTACATGTAAAATGTGATAAAGTTAGAACTTAAAATTATCTATTCACATACAAAACACATATCTTCATTGTTAACAGGTGTATATTTTTTAACTGTAACTAAAATTGAATAAGGTTAATATCTTTAAAATACATAAAATAAGATAATAGTACAAAAATGTATTGATAAGTGTGCTTAAGGGAGATGAATGTGTTATAAGTGATAACACACAGATTTAACATATCAAATTTTGACATTTATACGCTGAGATCATGTCCCACCACAGCTGGTGTTAACTTTTATTCATATGTCATGAATAAAATGATTACCAGGATTATACCGAGGTTGATCCAATGGACAGTAGTTAATTGATCTAAGCCGTATTAGAACAGATCGTTACCGAGTACTTTTTCAATATCCTTTTAGTAATTCTACTGGAAACTGTTATCCAAAACCTAAAATGACAGTGATTCATTATGCTGTCCTAATATTACAAACTATACGAAACAAATCACGTATCGCACAGACCCTCAGTAAATTACTGATATATATATATATATATATCGAGCTTCTTCCTGGTCGCTCGACCTACTGAAAATAGTAAAGAGAGCAGCAAAATTTTCCACAAATTACACGTTGCTTCATTGGTTTTATGTAGTTTGGGGGTACACAAAGCCACGGAAAAAGACAAGGACAGTCACGTTTTGAACGTTTAGTTAGCCCCTGAGAAAAATGTCACAAAAATGCTGGTTTTACAAATAGCACCGTCGTCACCGTCATCACTGCCGCCGCTGCAGCTACTACTACTACTACTACCGCCACCGCCACCGCCGCCGCCACCGCCGCCGCCACCGCCGCCGCCACCACCACCACCACCACCACCACCACCACCACCAACAACAACAACAACAACAACACCACTACTACTACTACTACTACTACTACTACTACTACTACTACTACTTTGGGAAATTAAAAACTGTTACTAAATGCTGCAATCAATGAAATAAAGTCTACTTATTATTTATATTATTTCTTATAGTGATTCCTTACATTCACCTAAGATTATAATTTATAGAGGGTGGAGATTTAGTGGATCGAATAGAATCCAGTATACTTTTTGACGGCCATTTTATCGTTAGCATAAAAACGAATGGCACAGTTGCACTCCGTCACCCGTGTCTCATTTCAATTTAACATTGTTAAAAGAATAGCAGAAGTTCGCTCAAAGTGCTTTAGTGAAAACCTAGTATTTTTATACTCAACCAATGCGTGTTTTAAGAAACTAAAAAGTACAGTATCTATTAAGTGCCAGACTGAGGCACGTGGTTTAGTGGTTAGGGTGCTGGACTCATGATCGTAAGATTGTGGTTTCGATTTCTGGACCAAACAACGTGTTGTGTTCTTGAGCAAATCACTTCATTTTACGTTGCTCCAGTCCACTCAGCGGGCAAAATTGAGTAATGCTGCGATGGACTGGCGTCCCATGACCCGGGAAGGTGCTTTAAATCTGTAACCTTTAATCTTTAACCTTTTACCCTCTATGGCCTGAGGGTAAAACCTACCCAAGCATGACGTTGCTGACATCACCCCGGCATTAGTAAAGTCACATCCTTGGTTTGAAGCATGAACTAGACTTACTGTCTTACAAATGAATGAGAGTGAGTGGGAGGGACCAAAGTTAGAGACACAGAGGTACAGACAGACGGACAGGGAAACTGGCCATTTGCCGAAACGAAAGTAACAAAATTCAAAACATCAATAACGTACAATGACAACATCAATGATAATTCTAGTCATTCTTTCTCTTTTTTTATGAGTTTATTTCTAAATTTAGAATGTAAAAGAAAACAAAATAAGACAAAAACAGAAAAAAAAGAAATGTGCTAATTGAACGTTTCATTCTTTGCTTAAGTCCTATCTTCTATTCTGTTGTATGAACGTGACACTGTGACAAAGGTTGTGTTGGACAAAAATCTCTGGTATGTACAACCATATTGTTACCTTTTGTTGAGATATTGAAAAACACCCGCATGTATATACATATACACACGAACATACGCACACGCATTCATATGTATATATGTATGCATATATATATATATGTGTGTGTGTATGTACGTGTAAACGTACATACATAAGTATACACACACATATGCATACACAAATGTATGCCTGTACACATGTATATATATATATATATATATATATATATATATATATATATATATATATATATACATATATTCATATATGTATATCTGTATATAGGTAACTATGTATGTATTTATGTGTCTGTATGTATTTATGTGTGTGCGTGTGTATATATATATATATGTTCCCCACTATGCATTCATAAAAGTGGAAATAAGTCTAATAACAAACACCACTCTACTATTGACTAGGACGCCGCCTCCAACAAAACCTGCATTCATACGCTACTTTTTCAATAGCCTTTGATGAAGTAATAATATTTCATCTGCATTCACAAATATTCACAAAAGAAGCAACATAATGATCGTTTATGGTCCTTTGTGATGCTTGCATTGAGTTAGAATGTCAGCGGGGGATGATGTGCGAGAAGTTAAGTGTAACAACTACGTATGCCAGATCGAATCATGTAATGGTTGATTCAGTGTCCGTACTGTTAAATGCAGTACGGAAACACATAGAGTGAAATTTGAAACATAAAATTATATCAGTGTTATATATATATATATATATATATATATATATATATATATATATATATATGGACTTATATATTCTTCCTCTGCTCTCTCCCACTTGGTTTTAATATGTTGCCACATTTGTAATATGTCTTTTTTCTACATTTTTTCGTGCAGCTGAAGATTGGTCTTCATATTGCATTTAAGGTAATGCTCACATTACTTAAATAAATTGAAGTAGCATGAAACGTGCGTACTGCAATCACTTTTGAAATCCGTGTTGCTTATTATTTGATTTTAATCACCCATCCTTTTGGGATGTGATATTCGGGTGCCTTCGCATAAGTACCATATTCAAGCCTTGAATCTATATCTAAACCGTCTATATATATATATATATATATATATATATATATATTATCAATATAACATATATCAGAAAAAGAAGCACACTCTAAAGAATAGAGCAGTAAAGTATTAAACGTAAATTTAAAGTCTGGTCATAGACTGACCAATGGTTTAGTATCCATGAAAGCTACAGCCTTTATGTTTAATAAATATATGCTAGATGAAACAGCCGTCATCCACTGGGTTGAAGAAAGATCCCAACATTGAACTATGAATATTGAAAGTTATTCACTTAGATGGTATTGAACATGAAGGCCCATATGAATAGCAGTAGTCGCAGTACAGTGCCCAATGGAACACCACTCATTATTTGTGTTTTCTTGGAGGTTGCCCCATTGACCACCACTACCTGACTTTTTGTAAATCGTGAAGCAATTCTCCAAGTTTTCCAAATATGCCAAGATTTCGAAGCTTGTGGCAAATCGACTTTGTCAAAGGCTTTTGCAAAGTCGAGTATCTCACGTCCACATTTAAGGTGTTGAGCAGCTGCTTTAGCACTCAGTTGTAATGCTGCAAGAGCTGTGTCAGATAACTTGTACCTGGTCGAACACCATGGTAGGTCTCAGTCAGCAAGTCATTCTCGACTCTGCTGATGTTTGGGGTCAGCTAGGTCTATAGTTTCTAGCAGCTGCTAATATACATATATATATATATATATATATATATATATATATATATATATATATATATATATATATATATATATATATATATATATATATATATATATATATATATATATATATTGTATAATATATTGTTATTAATATCAGGAAATTAATATTAGAAAATCCTTCAGGAAGATATATACGTGTGTAGAATAATTTTTGTATTAAAAACATAAATATATATAAAAAATATATATGTAAATATGTATAAATATAAATATATAATAATAAATATGACAGTTTAAAAGTTTCGAATTAAGTTTTTAAAGCCTCTTACGATCGTTTCGCAGAAGTGTTGCCCCTATAATGGAATTCTATATTGATAAGCATTTATAGATAACTCTTCTGTTCCTCAGAGATATAAAATGTGAAATTTGTATATTCTTATACTGAAGTGCACTTACCAAAATCAAAAGCAGTAAATTATAATTTGTATTTCAAACAAGCACCATTTTCCCATATTACTTCATATGTATAAAAAACTACCATTCGATAAATTATACAAATTTCACATTTTATATCTCTGAAGAGCAGAAGACTTATCTATAAATGCTTATCAATATAGGATTCTATTATTTTGTATTATCTAAGAACTATATTTGGAATACAGGACAATATAATGGATCTTATACATAATTATTACGGATTAATGCAGAAGACTTACCAAGAGGCATATATGGATTTCAAGACTCTCATACTAAAGTGTAATTAGCAAATCAAAAGCAGTAATTTTTAATTTATATTTCAAACAAACACCATTTTTCAATATTGCTTCATATTAAAAAAAAACTACCATTCGATAAATTACACAAATTTCACATTTTATATCTCTGAGGAGCAGAAGAGTTATCTATAAATGTTTATCAATATAGGATTCCATTATAGGGACAACAAATCTGCGAAACGATCGTAAGATGCTTTTAAAACTTAATTCGAAACTTTTAAACTGTCATATTTATTATCATATATTTATAGTCATACTTATTTACATATATTTTTTATATATATTTATATTTTTAATACAAAAATTATTCTACACACGTATATATCTTTCTGAAGAATTTTCTAATATTGATTTCCTGATATTAATAACAATATATTATACAATATATATAATCGCTCGTATTAAATGTATAAATGCATTAATAGTATTAATACTTTGATACAAAAGAGCACTCAATGTAAATTCAGTATATAATATTCTCATTGAATATATTTAAACTCTTCGAAACGCTTAGTTTAGTATGGTGGCAGCTGATGAAGGAAATGTTCTCTACGTGGCCTGTGTGTTTTCTGTGCTCTGTTTATGTTATGTTTTTCATTTTGTCCACGTTTTTTTGTGACGTCCTGTACCCAGATATGCATCTATATATACATGTAGATGTAGGTATGTACATACATGTACGTATATATGCATATACTCAAATATTATTTGTATTATATATATATATATTCTTTTATTCTTTTACTTGTTTCAGTCATTTAACTGCGGCCATGCTGGAGCACCGCCTTAAAGGTGTATTTTTAGCCGCAGAAATCGACTTCAGGACTTATTCTTTGTAAGCCTAGTACTTATATTATCGGTAGCTTATGCCGAACCGCTAGGTTACGGGGACATAAATTTACCAACATCAGTTGTCAAGCGACGGTGAGGAGAGAAACACGGATACAAAGACACACACACATAAATGCACATTCACACACACATGTGTACGACGGGCTTCTTTCAGCTTTTGTCGACCAAATCCACTCATAAGGTTTTGGTCGTCCCGAGGCCAAAGTAGAAGACACTTGCCCAAGATGCTGCGCAGTGTGACTGAAGCCGGACCTGTTTTGTTGGAAAGCAACCACACAGCCACGTCTGCGCCTGTATGTATGTATGTATGTATGTATGTATGTATGTATGTATGTAGAGGGAGAATTCACCAAAAAACAAAACAAAAAAAACAAAAGACGAAGACAGGTGGTGTAGACAACAAACGGATGTATTAGTATAACGCTCGGGAAGTGAAAAAGTCTTTAACGTTTCGAGCCTACACTGTTCCACAGAAAGAAACAAGGAGAGAAAAAAAAAGAATGCGAAGTAGCTTGCGATCTTGTGTTTGTATGTGTGCATGTATATGGGCAGTGAGTCTGCATTAAACAGAACTTATACCGGGAAGTATGTCCGTTTTACAACATTGTCCGAATAAATTGATAGTTGCTGGGGTTAATATCATAAACACACATGATATTAGAATATATATAGACTGTAAGTTAAATTTGATAAAACAGTAACATCATTACTGAAAATACTGTATGTAACAATAAGAAAAAGTTAATATTGCAAATTGATAATTTCATATACTTGTATTAGACGACGGGTGAGCTTGATGTTGTGAAGGTGGGGATAAAGGTAGAGGTGAATACCTTTCTATAAAAGGTAGAAGAGTAATGGTGCTTTATTAGTACTTAGCTCCCACTCGTAACCAAAGAAGAACTGTGACAGTGGCAAGTAGGTCATCATAAGCAAGTTTAACAGTTATTGCAAAGTTAGGACGAATTAGCTTGATGAATATCAGTTGTTTGTCACACCGATTCTGTCTCCAACTGATGTTCTAAAATGTTGAAAATTTTGCTCGATTCCAGTTTCTGTAGACTAGTCAATGTTTGAAGTTAAGTTGTCAAGTGATTCCCGTATAAAGTTTCGTATTCTTAGGCAATGGCTCATTTCTTCCATCACCCTGACTGTCTCTGGTGTTTCAAATGAGATCTTTATCCATTGGTTCTCCTGTTAATACTTGAGGATTACTCTTTGTGTCTTCAAGCCAGGTTCAGACGCCATCTAGTGTGTTAACTATTTCGTCTACCCTCTGAAGTATATCTTTTATATTTCATTTGTTTCAGTCCATTATACTGCAGCCACGACGGGACATCGTCTTCAAGAATTTTAAGTCGAATAAATCAACCACACTACTTGTTTTTCTTAAAGTACTTGTTCTATCGGTCTCTTTTTGCTGAACCGCTATGTTACGGAGACGTAAACACACCAACACCGGTTGTCAAGCAGTGGTGGCGGACTCCCCACCCCACATGTATGTCTATCTATCTATCTATCTATCTATCTATCTATCTATCTATCTATCTATCTATCTATCTATCTATACGACAGGCTTTTCTCAGTTTCCGGGTACCAAATCCACTCACAAGGCTTTAATCAGACCGTAGCTATAGTAGTACCCAAGGTACTACGCAGTGAGACAGAATCCGGAACCATGTAGTTAGGAAGCAAGCTTCTTACCACACAGTTACACTTGTGCCTATATGATGAACCCTATACCATGTGGTTGGGAAACAGACTTCTTACTCACACAGCCATGAATGAAAAAATAAGGAAAAAGAAAAAGAGAAAGAGCAAGAGTGAGAGAGAGAGAAAGAGAGAAAGTGAGAGGGGGAACAGAAGAGAGTATAAATATTCAGATACATGCAAGATTAATAATAAAGGGCCATAGTCAATTGAAGAGAACTTGGTTATCTTTTATATAATATTGGTTTCAAATTCTGGCATAAAGCCAGCAATTTCGAGGGATGGGGTAAATCAATTACATCGGACCCAGTGTTCAACTGGTACTTCTTTTATCAACCCCGAAAAGATGAACAGCAAAGTCGATCCCGGCGGAATTTGAACTCAGAACGTAAACATGGACAAACTACCGCTAAGCATTTTGCCCCGGCATGCATATAATTCTGCCAGCTCACCGCCTTACTCAGCTAAAAAACTTGGAAAGACATTTTATCCATCACTATCGATTCTGCAATTCCACTACCTTCTAAATAGTGCACGTAAGCCCAGTACACTATATTATCTTCTGTTGAAGTTCCTTAGAAACCAGTACTGAATACAATAAGTAACAAGATGTAATTTATATAAAGTCACTCCATGAAATATGTCATTTACTTCCGCTGTGTCGGATGTTGGAAACCTACCAACGCGAGTGAAAATATAGACCTTGTCATGCTTCTTTGAAAACCTAATGTCTTTCTAGATAAATCAGAATAAAATACTTTATTACTGATCGATATCGTCTTTTTTTTTAACATAACATTAACAAAATACCCGTCATTATTCTCTATTTACATCATGCCTACGTTTTTCAGAATATCTTGATGCAGGCTCCCTCTACCATTCTTTTCGTCTCATTTACTCTTCCATTTTTGCTTGTGCTTCTGTTTTAGTGTGTACGCATATGCGCTCTCTAGTAGCTCCCTCGTCTATCTGTTTCTTACTCCCATTCCTTTATCTTCGCTCAATCAGGCCTTCACCATATCACTCCCATACCACTAAATTGCGATTATATTTGAAACGTTGACCCTCTTTACCAACCACCCTCGAATCTTTATTTTCATCTCATTTATTCACCTCGTGCATAATTCACAAAACATCTTAACCGACTTTTTCTGCCTCTCTCACCACATCAACCTCTCTCACCACATCAACCTCTCTCACCACATCAACCTCTCTCACCACATCAACCTCTCTCACCACATCAACCTCTCTCACCACATCAACCTCTCTCACCACATCAACCTCTCTCACCACATCAACCTCTCTCACCACATCAACCTCTCTCACTGCTTTACTTATTCCAATATTCGCCAACGCGTGACTGAGGCGACAATACTTTTAATTTATCTCAACTCCCAAGAAAAGGACAAATACATGAAACGTGAGATTCTTCCACTCCTCACGGTCCTTCAGATTTTTTTTCAGCGTTATCACCATAGAGACCTCAGATTTGCGGGATTTTACGGTATCACATATTTATAGCTTGGTATCATGAACGAGTGAGGTTTATATATCTTCGCCATATTCGCAGAGCTGAATTCGTGAAGACGTCCCGACCGAACATCAGCCAACACAGTGCGTCTCTACCCTTCCAACCAGTTTTCTTCTTATTCATAAAAAAAGGCTTCTATACACTGCTGAAGTTCTAAATATCCCACCCAGAAATATCAGAGCGTCGAACTAAATTACTCATATGACGTAATTATAGTCCTCTTTGTTCTGAATTTACATCCTGTCACAGTTAACTTTGCTTTTTATCCGTCCAAGTTCAATAAAATGAAGTATCATTCAAAAACTGAATTTGTTTCATCCCACTTGACCATCCCACAAAATAACTGAACTACTACTACTACTACTACTACTACTACTACTACTACTACTACTACTACTACTACTTAAGGCGGTGTCATCGTCGTCGTTGTCATCATCGTCATCATCATCAGCAGCAGCAGCAGCCGTAGCCTTATAATAATAATAATAATAATAATAATAATAATAATAATAATAATAATAATAATAATAATTATTATTATTATTATTGTTCAGTAGTTTTATTTTTATAACGTGCTTTCACTTCACTACCGAGCGCAGCTCTGTGCGCCTTGGGTATGTGCTGTGGTTTGCTGTGGTGCTCTTATGTTTTATTATTATTATTATTATTATTATTATTATTATTATTATTATTGAATGAGAGAGCAGCGCATGCCATCAAAGTGATACTGGGGTTCAAATATACGAAACTCAATATACCCATCACAACTATCCGTCTGATGAAGGTACACCAGGCACATGCATTACAACCAATATGTGAGCGACATGGTGATCTCATATAAAGGTAAACAGCACATGACCTTGCAGGCGGAGCCCACTTAGAATTTTTTTCAGGTCGAGTAGCTCATTCCACTCAAAAGTTCCCTGAATAAGGGTTATTTAAGGATGTTGAACGAAACATCCATGTTTCCAGAGGTGAATTATTCAAACCCCAAAGAATTCCTCTCAACACGTGGCAATGATGCTCCCCCACTACTTCTGCTCGTGATCAGAGAAGCACATATTGTCAGCCACTAAGGGACAAGATCAACCGGTTAATGTCAAGCAACTGACAACCAAATCTGTGGTACTGATTAGAATATTTGCTGTAGCCCATCTTTTATACCAAGACAAAATATGTACATAATAACACTTCCAATCAGTTAAGATCAGAAGCCATGAGAACCAGTGCCTGGTTTTGCATAGGTGGCGAGCTAGCAAAATCGTTAGCACGCCGGGCAAAATGTTAAGCGGCAATTCGTCCGTCTGTATGTCCTGAGTTCAAATTCCGCTGAGGTCGACTTTGCCTATCATCCTTTCGGCTTCGATAAATTAAGTACCTGTGAAACACTGGGGTCGATGTAATCGACTAGGCCCTCCCCCAACAAATTTCAGGCCTTGTGTCTGATTATTATTATTATCATTATTATTATTATTATTATTAGTTGTGGTAGTAGTAGTTGTAGTAGTAGTATTTACTTTAGCCTCCAGAGAGATTGATTTACAACGACAGAGAGTATAATTACAATGAATATTAGCCTTGTTCAATTTTGTTTATTATCCTGCCAATACGATTGAAAACCCAAAAAGCTGTGGAAAGATTTAATAACGACTGTAACAGACTTGGAAACAAACAAATCGGTCCTTTTTGTTTCTCACGTGGTGGAACATCAATCTAAATTATACCTTGCTACTCTTTCTTCAAAAAGGACATATTGACTAACGTGAATCTAGTTGTACGATTTCAGAAAGAAAGAAGGGATGGTCATAACTCGAATGCTTTCGATTATGAATCTATTTAACCAAGACTACGCTGTAGCGAAACAACATCACCAACAAAATGCATATGCGCATTGACTCTCACACACATACACACAACACGTGCATTGTGATATATTAACGCGTACGCACAGTCACGTGTTAGCACATATTCACGTAAGCTCCAGCGAGGAAGCTTCCACGGAGCGGCTCAACATGGTAAAAATAGCAACCAAGAACCTATCTCATCTCAGACATATCTTCGCAACGAACAACGCGTTAGATAAACTACTCTTTAAAAAAATTAGAGGACGGTCGCGTCTGGAACGCCTTTCATTATAGGCCCGACATGGGTCTAAATAATGACAAAGTAATGACAACATATACAGGTAAGATGCAGTCAAGAAACTCTATAATGTGGTCGTTTCCACTAGTCTCACGGGTTCGAATCTAGAGTAGATGTGCCTATCTTTCACGCTCGATAGCCACACATGAATATATATGCATCTGTTTGTCTACAAGCGAATGTTGCAGATGACTAGTTCCATTCCAGCGCGGGTTTTATTCCTCATTACACTGAAAACGGTTATATCAGATGCTATTCTTTAACTTTATCATTTCTCTGAGGAATCTGAAGATTTCTGCCAATCAGATCTACTTCACTTGGCGTATATTAATTCATTATTATAAATCAACCGGGAAGCGAAATTTTATATATATATATATATATATATATATATATATATATATATATATATATATATATATATATGTATGTATGAGTGTGTGAGTGTCTGTGTGTGTGTATGCATTCATATATGTATGTATACATGTGTATATACATATGCTCATGTATATAATCATGTGTGTACACATACATATATAAATACATATATATGCGTACATGTTAATGTCTATGTACATGTTCGTTTGTTAATATACACATACACATATAAATGCATTTATATGTGTATGGTGGGTATAAATAGCTAAGTATATGTGTATTTAAGTTTGTATCTATGTTGACAAACGTATAAATACACGCACACGTATGAGTTTATAATTTAAGATGAGAATATACATGTATGTATGATGTATATGTATATACACACGTATACACACGCACACACACAGGCACACACACAGACACATTCACACATGTAATGAGGTCATATATATTCATAAGCATACATTCATATATACATATATGCATACAGTATATATAATGCACACGCACATACATGTATCTCTGGCTCCCCTTTATTTCTCTCTCTCTCTCTCTCTCTCTATATATATATATATATAAATATATATATATACATACATATATATATACATACAAACATATGTGTGTATATATATATATATATATATATATATATATATATATATATATATATATATATATATACATAGATGTATATATGTATATATATGTGTGTGTGTATGTACGTGTGTGTGTATATATATATGTGTGTGTGTATGTATGTATGTATATATGTATGTATGTATGTATGTATGTATGTATGTGTTTGTATTGCTCCAGAGTGAGCGATTAGCATCTTCAGCGACAGAATGACAAAGTAAGATAGATAACTCCTGATCTTGGTATACCCGGTAATATTATTTCCCAAGGGATGCTCCTTACCTTCTCTAGCGCAACATTTTTTCAGACAAATCTATTGCAAAGAATCGATATTAATATTTGTTTTCGATCAAACCAATAACCCAATGCTTTCTGGCTTGATGACAAAGCACAACTTAGAAATTCTTAAGAAAATTAAATTTTGGTAAAACTTCAGTTTTACCAACTGGGAACCAGCTGCCATAAGCAATCAGTGATTGCATTTTCATAATTAGATTCGACTAAGATAATGAAATCTACTTACTATATTCCACTGGGAATATCCTCGGTGATATTCCCATTGGAATATAGTCAGTTTCTGTATATTTTAGCGAATACACAGCTGCGCTTCCGTCAAACCAAACACTGCCAATTGAACTGAACAATCAATATTGCCAAATATCTTGGAAAAGACGAGTGAAAGTTGTTAGCAAGTTTAAAGGCTTTATGTGTTTTATATCTTATATTTTTAGATCTATATATAAATATTTAAATAGGAATTTCGCTTTTGGTAAAATAATGTGTTCATAACACCAGGGGGTGGAGTATTGCTTAGACTTTATCGAAATAACACCGACATAAAACTGAAATATTAGTGATTGCTAGACTGGAAATATTTCAAAAGAGAACATCAATTGAATATTTTCATCATTACCTGAGCATTGCTTCAATAATTATGTTGGTTGAGAGTAAGATACTACCCACTAGCTTTTGAGGTTTACAAAATTAATAATCATTATTGTTGACATTCTTTCACCCTAAGTCAGCTGTGTTCAAGGAGACCTACGGTCAACTGCGCACCACTTCTGACTATCACACCTTTTATTTCAGTGTTTCTTGGACATTATCCAATATGTCAGTTTTTTAAGACAGTAAGATGTGATTTGGAGGAGATCCCGCTGCAATGTCTCACAGGTCGGACGAGTAGTTAGAGGTTTCGTAGATGATTTATTGTCGGCAGTAGTATCACTTTTGTCAACAATGTTGTTATCAAATGAAACTAGTGGTTTTATAACAGAATTAGTGGTTTTATGAATGTCAGTACCGCTATCAAAGTGATATTAGTGACTTTAGAACAGTGTTACTGAAGTAATAATATCAGTAATGTCTAGCTGCGTTACTGCTAGGGTTACAACAGTGTCACGAACAGTGATATCAACATACCAACAGTCGTGTCCTTACAAATATTAATATTATCATCACAGTGTCATTGATAGTGTTATTATATCATATAGTGTTAGTTACGGTTTATCATTGTGTTCAGCACTAATGTTATCACAGTGTCAATGTTGATGTTATCACGGAATCAGTGAAGTTATTACTAGTGTCATAAAGTGCTAAACATGGTAGTATTATCACAACAACGGTAGTGGTGTTGTCAGAATGTCACCAGTAATGTTATCGTAAGCGCAGGTGTAGCTGTGTAGTAAGAAGTTTGCTTCCCAACTACATGGTTCCGGCTTCACTCCCTCTGCGTGGTAGCTTGGGCAAGTGTCTTCTACAATAGCCTCGGGCCGACCAAAGCCTTGAGAGTGGATTTGGTAGACGGAAACTGAAAGAAGCTCTCGCGTATACATACATTCATACACACAAGCTGTATGTGTGTGTGTCACTGTGTCAGTGTTTATCCTCCCCAACATCTTGACAGCCGGCGTTAGCGTGTTTACATCCCCGTAAATTAACCGTCTGACAATAGAGACCGATGGAATAAATTCCAGTCTTAAAGAAAAATCGGTACTAAGTTCGATTCGTTCTACTAAAATTCTTCAAGGCAGTGCCCCAGCACGTACGCAACCTGATGATTGTAACAAGTAAAGGATAAAAGATAGTCTCAGTGATGTCATTAGAATCAGGAGAATTATTCTTACAATGTGCACAACAGCGTTATTGCAGTGTGACTGACAGTGTTATCACAATATCAGTGGTAGTGATACTATAGAGTTAGTCTTGTTGTCATCACTGGGGTGTTTTTTTTTTTGTAGTAGTATAACTATCACTGTATCGGTGGTAGAGTTCCAGTGCTGCTATTACTCAGTGTGAGTGGTAGTGTTGCTACAGTGTCAGCAGTAGAGTCACCCCAGTTTCAGTTTTGCTATTATCACCGAATATTTAGTAATGCTACCTCAGCGTCTGTGTTGCTGTTATAGCTGTGCCAGTAGTGATGTTACCTCAATATCACCGATATTATTACCACAGTGTCAGTATTGTTGTTGTTGTGTCACTACATTATCAGCCACGGTACTAACTTCAGCGTTATCACAGTAACAATGTTGCTGTTATTTTAGTGTCATTGAACTATCCACCAGGGTATCAGCAGTGATATTATCAGTGTCGGTGTCTTTATCAGAATGTGATGCCATTAAGATGCTATGATAAGGATATTACGCTGATATATTTGAATATCCTTTCATTGTCAACAAGTTTTACATAATCCAGTAAGATCTGTTCATAGATATTTACATACTTGCATTAATTATTGAGAAGAGGAGGAGTCACGTCTTTCATCCCTTTCATGACCTTTGAGGGTGGTGGGAGGAAATTTCCTCAGACCACCAGATATGTTCCAATGCTTACAACTGAGTAGACTCAGCTAAAGGTATACCCGGAGCAGATTGGTAAGTTAAACTGGGTGACAAATACAGTCTACTCACAAAAGAGGTACAAACTTTGTACCAACTTCTTTCTACATAATTCTGCTTAAAAGGCTTTGGTTGGTCCGTGTATACTTGTATAATATGTCCGTGCAGTGAACTCGAACAGTGAAGCACTTGAATGTGAAACTAACTTTCTAATAACAACAAACAGCTATGCCTGCGTTCAATATCTTATGTAGGTACGATGACTAGAATATTACGCAGAGTCATGTGAGAAGTTGCGACGTACCAGAATTTCTCAAGAGCATGATTAATGTAAGAAAATAGATATCGGATCTTGCAGACTTATTTTATCGATAACGTGTTTCTACGAAGAATATTCTCTCTTCTACTGCGAGTAAATTATTACAATGAAATGACGACAAGAAAGCATTATAGTCACTTAGTTAAAGAAAAATGGTAATAAATCTTCAATGAAACAATGTCTCTTTGGCAGTTGTTGGAGATTGAATTATTTTCTCTTGTCCTCTTATTCCTTATTGATTTTTTTACAGTGGCTCAAAGCCACAATCTATAAAGGAGAGATATGGCTATTGGATCGATTCCAATATTTGCCCGTTACGTTGTTTTTTTCATTGAAGCAAGGGATTGATACATTGAAAGTTGGTACTAGAATGATTTGAACTTGCGATGTGGAGATGCTAAGCTGTATACTGTAATGTAAAGTGAAGTACCCGTATGCGAAAGGCTTTTCTCAAGAAAATTAAACCTGCATAACGAGCTCAAATTTGATCAACGAACTCGAAGTAGATTATACACTCATGTAAGTTACTAGGAGTTCATTTACACAGCGAGCTGAAATTTGAACAACCACGAACAGACGACGCACGTGTATAAGTGACGGGGAGCCCGTTCACATAGCTAAAGTCGGTCTTGTGATTAGATCATTTTTGTTTTCCTTTTACAATGTAGGATTACATTTTACAATGTGTTATCTTTTCGAATACAGTATGAAATGCAATTGAAGGAGATTTAGTTGCTATTTCTAACACTTTGAATTACATCAGAAAGACTTCTTTGTTGGCTCGAATGCATATTTTGAAAGCAGTTCCAGTTCACTTATCGTGCTCTACTCATAGCTGCTAATACCACTATATAGAAGACGAGTTTATAAGGCTATAACATTAACGACCGTTTTGATTAGTGAGTCAAATAAAAAATTAAAACAATATATAAGTATATAGAACACATATCCTGAAACATGCATAATGTAAACGACTCTACAGTTATCGGCGATTTTAGCGCGTTAAATTCTTACCGTCTAACTTGGTTTTAATAACAACCTTGGATATAGTTGTTAGAGAATTGATACAGTGAAGATGAGGCAAAGAAGAGGTTAAGAAATATAATGATGGAGACAGTCACAAGTAGAGAGGACGAGAAACAAAAAGCGTGAAAAATATATGCATAGTTAAGGCAACGAGGACTGAAGCAACTCAAAGTGCTTACAAAACAATATGATTCAGCCTTTATGGTGGTTAGATTCTGTGTTGATGTATTTATGGTATTGATTGGGTTTAAACGTTAAGGGCTTCACTAAAGCTTTCTTTAGAATAGTAGAATCCAATTTCCCACGTAACCATAAGTACCATTCTATCTTTAACAAATCCACTTTGAAATTATCCCATTCATCCACATCAAATATAAAATCTATTATGACCTCATCTAATAAACGTAAACTTAGCTCCTACTATCTGAATAGATACAACGCTGCCATAAACCTACACAATGAAAACACTAACACCGATCGCAATAACATATCTAACAACCCTGGCCTGACCACTTTAAACAACTTAAACATACATAATATAATTCCCACCTCTGAGGGTAATGGGCGCACACCTGAAACCGACGCAAACACTAATAGGCTTACTGATACTAACTATACTATAACCATTACAACTAATAATACATATGCTTCAACTACTAATGGAGTAGTAGAAATATTAATGCTAACGCCAACGGCAATATTACCATTACTGAAAACCGTACTATTATTAACACTCCTACCACAAATGCAACTATTAGTAGTCGCAGTAATAACATCACTAATACCACTTCCTCTACTACTGCTAATACTAACACTACTACTAATGATACTACTACTGCCGCTGCTGCAACTTCTGCTGCTGCAATTACTGCTGCTGCTGCTGCAATTACTACTACTACTACTACTACTACTACTACTACTACTAGTACTACTACCACCACTACTACTACTACTACTACTACTACTACTACTACTACTACTACTACTACTAGTAATGATAATAATAATTACAACAGCGACGCCGATAATGATAATGACGATAATAATAATAATGGTAACGCTGGCGTTGATATCGATACTAGAATCGACAGCAATAATAACAGCAAAATCACGATCGATTCAACTTGATACCACCCTAGTCACTACCAACGCTATCTCATCTCTCTCTCTCCAATTAACCATCAGAGAATCGATAACTGCAACTTCAGATCCAAGACAGATTGCCCACTGCAAGCCCAATGCAGAAGATTCAACGTCGGATACCGATGCACCGTTCACAATATGGTAAATAACTCCTGTAGCTACTACATTGGATCCAGTACCAACTTTAAACACAGGTATTATGCACATTTAAACTCGTTTAAATACAAGGACAATAGCAATGCCACATCACTAGCCAGCCACATACGCCATCTAATAAGTTGGAAAAATACCTGGGCTATAATAGTCTTGGGTACCCTATATGAGGGCCAACACTCCAGTTGAGGACTTTGCTTAAAAGAAGCTCTCAAAATTCTAACCCACAACTCACCACAATTACTTAATAAATACAACGATGTAAGCACAAATTATTCCGCACAAATTTTTCCTAATATAAATCTTCTCATAAATAATTTAAATTCAACTAGCTCTTCCTTTCTCGACTACCTACATACACATAACCCCATTGCTAAAAATAACTCTACAGCCACTGACCTTAGTCAGAACGGACACAGGCAGTTACTACTAAATTTCCTCCTCAAGAATTTTAGACTTTAAGACTACCAGACATCTACTATTATCTCTATTTTACTTTCATTTCGCTCTATATTTTTACCCTATCTTCCTCTACCACCTCATATCTTCTCGGCTACCCTGTACACAATTCTTAGACACCATACATCTATGCACCTTACTTTATCCTATAGCCAATCCTTAAAATCCCCTCACCTGACTCTATCTACATCTTTTTCTATTTCTTTTCTTTTCTTTACTTTTACCACTTAATTGCCACATCCGTAACCATTATGTTATTAAACGTCGATATGTTCGCGTCTTTTTTCTTGGGATATCTACTATATCAGGTTTTTAACCCATAGGGATATACGCAGGATTGCACTATATATATATATATATATATATATATATATATATATATATATATATATATATATGTATGCATGTATATATACATATATAGACATACATGATATACGTGTACACACACACACACACACACACACACATATATATACATGCATATATATTATACATATATATATATATATATATATATATATATATATATATATATATATATATATATATACATACACACACGCATATATATGCTCTTTTACTCTTTTACTTGTTTTAGTCATTTGACTGCGGCCATGCTGGACCACCCACTTTTGTCGAGGACATCGAACCCAGGACTTATTCTTTGTAAGCCTAGTACTTATTCTATCGGTCGCTTTTGGCGAACTGCTAAGTCACGGTGACGTAAACACACCAGCATCGGTTGTCAAGCGATGATGTTGGGGGGGGGGGGGCAAACACAGACACACAAACACACACACACACATATATATACACACATACATATATATACGAAGGGCTTTCATTCAGTTACCGTCTACCAAATCTACTGACAACGCTTTGGTCGGCCCTAGGCTATAGTAGAAGACAATTGCCCAAGGTACCCCGCTGTGGGACTGAACCCAGAACCATGTGGTTGGTAAGCAAGCTTCTTATTTCTTTATTGCCCACAAGGGGATAAACATAGAGAGGACAAACAAGAACAGACAAAGAGATTAAGTCGATTACATCGACCCAGTGCGAAACTGGTACTTAATTTATCGACCCCGAAAGGATGAAAGGCAAAGTCGACCTCGGCGGAATTTGAACTCAGAACGTAACGGCAGACGAAATACTGCTAAGCATTTCGCCCGGCGTGCTAACATTTCTGCCAGCTCGTCGCCTTACCACACAGCCACTCCTACACCTACATACATACATACATACATACATACATACATACATACATACATACATACATACATACATACATACATACCAGGCGCGTACCATCAGTAATTAGTCAGGGTAGGAAGTTAGTGACGTTTATGTAGTAAAACACAAAAAATAAGCGAAAGACAGGCGCGTGACTGAGCTATAGGCAGATTTACTTCTGCCTTTATAGTGCATAAAGGAAAGAAACCTAAGATGTTAATACAGAGGAAATTTTAACTAGGGTCACTATGGGTGATTGTTTATATATAATATTGTTATGTTGTATAAAAATAAAATTTAAGAATTTCAAAAATGATATCATAACCAAAATAGGTAGAAGGTGTGTATATATCAATTATAAAAATTGCCTCTTTAACTGGTATAACCCTCACATCCCCACACCCCGACACCCAACCTCACACCCCCACTGTGCCACACCATACCACACACCACCACACCATCACACCACATCACACCACCCCGCACAGCTCCACACACACTAGCATTGACCACTTCCCAGTACTCTCACATTATACCATCAACTGCACTCCCAGACACCACCATCCACACACCCACACACCATCACTCACACATTACAGGGGAATATACACACGCACATATCCACACATCAAAATCACTAGCTCCATTCACACACACCCTCATACACACACCCTCCTACACACACACACGCACGCGCGCCTTCGTTATGGGATCACCAGTACTTTATTATCTCCCCTTAGCCCTAGCTCTCCTGCCCAACTACCTTTTTCCAACCAGTGGCTATGACTGATTGCTAAATCCACTAGTAGGCTCGAAACAGAAAAGACTTTCTGACTTACCGAGCGTCAAACTAATACACCTGTTTGTTGTTTATACACCAGTCTTCGTCTTTTGTCTTTCAGTAAATTTCAACTATATATATATATATATATATATATATATAGTTATATATATATATATATATATATATATATATATATATATATATATATATATATATATATATATATATATATATATATATATACATATATATATCGGTCAATAATCCTTTTCTTCCTTGGCTATCGCCGAGCAAACACGCGAACTTACTTCGTCCCTACTTTCAAGTTCGTGCCTCACAGCGTTCATACACACATAATTTTTCTCGTCTGGCCGTAAAGCCTTTTGTGTTTGTTTTCCTGTCTTGTTTTTTGTCCGCCACTACATTCCTCCATGGCAAGATTTAATTTGTGTATACAAATTTAATTTGCGGTCCATGGGAAGAGACGTTTTAACGATGCGTCCTGCCCAGCTCTTCGAAACGCCGGTGTTAAAACGGGGGTAGCTGATGAAGAAGAATGTTCTCTATGTGGCTTGTGTGTTTTCTCGTCTACGTTTTGTTTGCAATGTCCTGAACCCAGATATGCACCTATACATACAGGTGGATGTCGGTATGCACATACCTGTACGTATATATGCATATACTCATTTACTATTTGTTTATATATATATATATATATATATATATATATATATATATATATATATATATATATATAACCTTCTTTTCTATAATGTTATTCAATAAAGCCCCTTTCAGCTTCAGCAAATGCTTCTATATGAGACCTAAATCATCTCCACGCTCGGATCAAGTGGTCCTGGTTTCTTCTGGACATTACTCTGACTATGGCTGCCCTCAAAGAATCTTTGGTGTTATGGGCGTGTTCATTGGCCTCTCTCTCTTAACAATGCTCCACATGTAATAATCCAGTGGATTACTAGAGCCATGTGCGATAGCGCAGAGTCTTACTGAAACACATATGGCCTTCCATTGCATACACCGTATATCCAGGGCTTAACAATTGTTTACATGACCTCAAAGTAGGCGGCAGAGTTAACTCTCAGGTGTTGTGGAAAGAAGTGAGAATAAATCACATATCCATCTTTACTGACAACCCCCTAAAACCATGACAGTTGCAGGAATTTTTTTATGTATGACACTTGGAATTTCAAAAGGGTCTGCGCATAACCATCTGTCGTCATGTCTTCTGTTAACTTTTTGATCTTTTTCGAAGTTTTTCTCGTTTGAGAAAAACCAAATCAAATCTTTTTGTGCTGGATTTCTTTAAGAACCTTTAAGATCTGATGTAGTGATTTTATTTTGCTTTTTCTGACAAATTGACCTTTCATCATCATATAAGATTTATATCTGATGTCTTCGTGGACAACATTTCTGACTGTTCCTTCTGACACATGAAGATCTTTTGCAATTGACCTCATAGACGTTCTGGGATTGTAATCAAAGCGGCGGTGCATCAGCATGGCCGCAGCTCCGAGCTGTAACTGTAGAAAAAAATGGTCTGGTGATCCTGTTTGATAAATTCAAGTGTTCTGATGATTTCAGAGCGATTAGAATGCTTTTTATGCTTTGATACTGGTGATACGTTTCTATCTTCAGTCTTTAGCTCTTTACAAACCTTGTAAACGAAAGATCTGGCAACTTTTAAAAATCGAGATCTTTCTAAATTGCTATGCTCAGCCTTTATAACCACAATAACAGCATACCTCTTCATTTCTTGAGTAAGGTGAGGGTCTGCCATTATTATTTTCTGAAACAGATTATACAGAGTTAGCAAAAAATGTAGCGATGACCTCAAAAAATATATGTCAACAAATACCTTATGCACCCTGTATATATAAACTGTCCGGCAAACGGGAACGTGAAACTCTGAGTAACAGCTTTTGTTATATTTCTGCTGCTTTTAAATAAAGCATATTATTCTACCTCTGGTATTTGAGTACTCTTTCTTCCACCTTGTTTCACATTTATGTGCTTACTCCGGTATATATATATATATGTGTGTGTGTGTGTATGTGTGTATGTGTGTGTGTGTGTGTGTGTGTGCGTATGCATACTTACATACATGCATGCGCACGCACGCACACGCACACATACATACATATACACTCACACACACACACACACAATCACACACGCGCACCCACATTCTGAGTGACAGATTTTGTAACTAGTTTAATACCTGATGAATGAGAAACAATCGGAAGTGTGCGTGAAAGCTGTTGGAAATATCTACTTTCGTGTGAACTTGTTATCTTGACAACTGTATAGTTATTAGCCCATTGACTTTTAACTTGTTAAAACGTTATTTTACTCAGCTGGGAGTACATCTAATTCATCACAACTGCTCACCTACATATACGCAGACTATTACTGCGCACTATTACCTTCTCAGCTCTATACTAGCATTTGTTACAAAACAATTATCGATTCTTCTCTGTTCTTTACATACGACTACAGCTTACCCCTTGATGTCTATTGATAGTAACTGATATCGTCATATATCGCAACCGCCTCCCATTGCTTCAAAATGTATTTGGAAATGTATTTAGATTTCTTTCATCGTTGAAAAACAGGAAATACCTGCTTTCAGTATATGATAAATGTTTAAGATTATGTTCCCCAAAATATATGTATTGATTATAAGAAAAGTAGTTGCACTTATTGACTAGATCAGTAGTTCCCAACCTTTTCAAAATGAATTTTTCACGGACTCCTTTTGATACGCTTATCGTGGTTTGGGTTTGGCTGCCCTCTCTAGCATGTAAGGCGTCCTGTAAAGGATCACCTCTGTGTGTATAAATACTATACACGTTTATATATGAAAATATGTTGTCTATTGATTTTTAGTACGCATGCTAACCAGCGGTATTAAAAATTTTCTACATTTTCTACCCTTATAATTTTCACATACATACATACATACATACATACATACATGCATACATACATACATACATACATACATACGTACATACATACATATATATATATATATATATATATATATATATATACTTTTTTACTATTTTATTTGTTTCAGTAATTTGACTGTGGCCATGCTGGAGCACCACCTTTAGTCGAGCAAATCGACCCCAAGACTTATTCTTTGTAAGCCTAGTACTTATTCTATCAGTCTCTTTTGCCGAACCGCTAAGTTACGGGGACGTAAACACACCAGCATCGGTTGTCAAGCGATACTGGAGGAACAAACACAAACACACACAAACATATACACACACACATACATACATACATACATACATACATACATATATATATATATATATGTATATATGTATATATATATATATATATATATATATATATATATATATATATATATATATATATATACATATATGTATATATATATATATATATATATATATATATATATATATATATATATATATATATATATATATGTATGTATATATATATATATGTATGTATATACATATATAGGACTGGCTTCTTTCAGTTTCCGTCTACCAAATCCACTCACAAGGCTTTGGTTGGCCCGAGGCTATAGTAGAAGACATTTACCCAAGGTGCCACGCAGTGGGACTGAACTCAGAACCATGTGGTCCGTAAGCAAGCTACTTACCACACAGCCACTCCTACGCCTATATATATATATATATATATATATATATATATATATATATATATATATATATATATATATATATATATATATATATATATATATATATATATATATATATATATATATATATATATATATATATATATATATATATATATATATATATATATATATATATATATATATATATATATATATATATATATATATATATATATATATAGAAAGAAACCTTTCAGATTGATTTAAAAGTAAGGCTTATTTGCTCTTGTAAATCAGACCCAGGAAAACTCAGCAAAATTAATATAGGTAGATATCTACACTCACTTAAATCAAAAATAGAACTCAGCCTTTGGTCCACAATGCTAGATGCAGTAAACCGGTTTACCAACAAACACGACAAGAGAAATGCAAATTCATTCAACAGGACATTAACAACTATTACCAGTCAATTAACCTAATATTATTAAATAAGGCTCTAATCTTCGCCAAGGACAGAACTAGCTTATCTATGAAGGAAATTAAAATTATACTCGCAGCTAGGAAGACAGTAATATTACGCGAAGGAAAATATTGGACTAGGAAAGATACACCTGACTGCTTCGATATATCTATGGGCGCGCAAGATTCCACCGAAGTAACTGGCTTAGTCAGAATATACCTATTGCACAAATTTAAGGAAGAATTCCCAGAATTCGAAGATGGATTATACCGGGACGACGCTCTATTCTTAGTCAGGAACACACCTCAAAATAAAAAATTAGAACTCTGCAAAAAAAAGACTACATACATTTTTAAAAAACCAAGGACTCTCTATTTCCATTGAAAAAGATAACTCTGTGGACTTCATCGACGTTAACTTCAGCCTTAATACTTCTACCTATTAGCCTTACCATAAACCTAACACCAATATTACATACATAAATACGCACAGCAACCATCCACACAACATTATAGAAAACTTGACCGCTAACATAGAGAGAAGAATAAATTTACTATCATTTAACGAAGAAATATTTAATAAAGATAAGGACTATTTTAACCTAGCACTTAAGAAGTCAGGATATAAATATGAAATTAAGTATAACAAAACCACAACACTAGTATAAATCATATTAAACATAAATACAAAAATAATGAAGTTAAAATTAGTGAATCTAATACATATAATGAAATAATATATCCTAATAAACAAAAAACGAAAACTCCCAATAATAGTCATAAGCATAACATCAACAATAAACCCGACCGTCATCATTATAATAACAATGCAAAAAAAGAAAAGCTCATGCATTACGAGCACAACAACAGAAATAAAACTCAGAAAAAGAATATAAATCTGAATAATTAATTGCCACCTTCCTAACCACACTCATGTAAACAAACTTTAAAATAGTGTCAACATACACCATAACTGTATAATTTAAGATAAAAGTGGGAACATTAAGGTAACAAACAGAGAAAACGGGAATAATCAAAATAAGACAAATTCCTAGAATGACATGAATAACATAAATACTCTAATTAGTAAGGATAGGAACAACATAGTAAAAAGTAAATCTATACCATGTATGAAAAGATTTGACTCTCTGAATACAACCCAATTCTTTACCTAAGCAGACAACGAGAAAACCATTTAGATAATATCTCCCTTTGCAAAACACTTAAAATCGAACTTTATTAGATCCACCAGAATGATTATTAATAAAAACTTCAAACACATTAAATATGCAAAAATATTTAATAATAAACATATTAGATTTGGATATTCAATTTCTCCTAATCTTTTTAGGATAATATCTTCATTTAACAATAAGAAACTAGATCAACTCTATCAAAACAAAATTACTAAAACTGAACCTAGAACCTCCAATAATATTAATAAAAAAACTATATAATCCTACAATTAACAATATCAATACTAATAATAACCATAATTCTTATAACTCAACAAAACATACATATAACACTACACCACCCACAAATACAAATTGCAATTCCAGAGACTCTAATGCTTGTAAATTAGAAAATATTGTAAAAAGAAAGATGTTGTATACCAGGCAACAATTATCACGCGAGACTCATCGAGATGTATGCATAGGTTGCACTCAAAACTGGGTTAAATCGCGAATTTCGATTCACGAATCCACCTTTAGGGACCATAGAAAAGAGAAGAGTAGCAGATTATAAAAAAAATAATAATAAATTGGTACCTCAAACGAAACAATATTAATTTCTCAATTTCCGGGAAAATTCTATCTTCGACCCCTTCTTACAGAAATAACAATAACATTTGCAGATTATGTCTAGAAGAGAGCTATAATATAATGAGAATGAATGGAAACCTAGTTAATACGAGGGATGAAAATATCTCGCATGTAAACACATGACCAAATTCCTATTCATTAATCTATAATAGCTATTTACTACATTATTTCTTAGTTTAATACTTTTTAAAAAATCACGTTATATTGTCCCTTATTACTCAATATAGAACCTTATCTTATCACCGTTGTATTACTATAACATAAACTCTCTTTATATACTTTATTTTAATATTCCCTTACCTTCTATATATAGGGCTATTATGAAAATTATATCTCTGTATACTTCTTTTCTCATACGTTTGGATATATAAACCTCTTAAAGGGATGATTACATCCAAGATCTCACTGGTTCTGTACCTTATATTTTGGGGAAACAAAATTCCCTAATTCGGTTGGTATATATTAAGCATATAATCCATATTCAATTAAGAGAAGAAAATGGTGAGTTAATGGTTAATAATTAGTTTATTAATAAATTTATAATCATTCCTACAATTGTTTCGTTTTGTACTCAGTCAATAAATTTGCATTTATAAGTTGTGAGCAAAATGTCATCATGGAAATATTAGACATTAAAAGATTACATGCTGAACAGTTTGTTCTTTCTAGCATATATGTATATATGTGTGTGTGTGTATGTATGTGTGTGTATATTATATATATATATATATATATATATATATATATATATATATATATATATATATATATATATATATATATATATATATACATATATATATATATGCATATATATATATATATATATATTTCATCTATATAAATGAAGATATTTCCTCCGTCTAGCTGTTTTTCTCTCTACAAAACGGAAAGTTATATTGCGGAACAGTCATTTTAACGAGTTGCATTTATTTTTTATTACCCGAGGAGATACATTTGTACCACCGGATGCTCCTGAACCAGTTGTTGAGTGTCCCACCCAAGAGGAATCGATGCTAGATGTGTCGAAACATTGTGATTAATAATAAATTCTCGTATATTCCATCTTCTGTCTTTCATTTGGTAGATAGATAGATAGATAGATAGATAGATAGATAGACAGATAGATAGATAGATAGATAGATAGATAGATAGATCGATTAAGAAATGGAGTCAAACGCAGGTGTTAAATCATTTGTACTTCCGACATATGTTTCGGAAAAGGCATTGAGATTACTCCGGAGGGAATCAAATGATGTAAAACAATGCAATCATCTCGTCGGGGAAAAAAAAGGAAATACATCAATAAGCCATTTTAACCGAATGCGATTATCGCGTACGTAAGTATATAATGTATGGAGAACGTCAGCAAGTTATTTTTTTAAAAACCGTTAATAGATTTAACGTAAAAGGTAATTTAGAGAAAGAGGAAGAGAAAGAAAGAAATTAACATATATATAAGAAGGAGAGAGAGTTGGAGTCAGGAGAAAGCGAGAAATCTGTAACCCTGCGTAATGCCAATGAAATTTTTCAAGAAAGGATTATTTTCTTTTTTCTTTAGGGAAAAAAAAAGGCCGTTGATACACTGAAGTGCATCAACTTTCCTGTAATACATATCACTTCCAAATACAAACAAAAAACCAACAACTTATTTCTCATAAAAGAATTGAAAAATAAAATAGAAAATATCTGAAGTTACTAAAAAAAGACAAATGATTATAAATTGATTGCTCTCAAATAGAAGTTAAAAGTATCAGTGAGAAAATCTGTCATCAGAAAACAGTAACTGAAACAAAATGAATTAACAAAATTTCAGTCGAAATTAATCTACTGGGAAATAAAACAACCAAAAAAAGTCTGCTTCTTTTGAAATATGGGTTCATTTTAGAGGAAAATTTGGAATGGGGGGAAGGAATTTAACTAAGATGCAATGTGGCTATATCGGAATCCGTAAGAAATAGTGTTCCTGTATTACTCTAAAGTATACAGTAACAATAGTGATATCCTTGAAACCGTGATAAAAATTCTGCAGGATAGGAAAGCATTAGGAGAGATTGTCTACTCGTACGAAACAACTGACTTTCCACCGGGTATATCTTATTGATCTTAAATAAAAAACTCTCCATGGAGTTATACATATATGAGGCTGGCTAGCGTTGGCAGAAACAAGTCTGACACTAAAAACTAAAGCTATTCACACGATAAAAAGCTAACAGTCAACAGTATGCCAGAATTTAATATTCAAAATATATACATCCTGTCTGAACTTATTTCTCATGGAATACTGCGATAGTAGCAATATCATTAGAGTTGAACAAGCAGCTGCGAATGTTTTCGAATCATCAGTCTGTCAATAAAACGTGAGAACATAGGAAGATTATGGTTATAGTCTAACTGGATTGCAAGAAAACATACACTTCTGTTCCTTGGTTCGTCATGGGCCACTACCTTGAAGTTATATTGAGGAAGTAATTTTGGGGCCTGTGATAGGATAGAATGAGGTAGGGTTTAATTTTCACAAGCTTATTTTGCCAACTTGGCTACAACTTTCTCATTTAAGTTTGACACGCGTTCACACACATACACAAAATAGACTTCTATATTTACTCTGCATCTACATCCCTATCTACATGAAGTACATAATGTGCATGTATGTATGTGCGTGGGTGTGTGTGGGATCAGTGTCTTTAGATATATGAATATATGAAGACAATATTATATTATAAAATATGAAGACAATATTATATTATAAAATGTACGCCTATTATATTATATTATAAAATGTACGCCTAGTTTCCATAGCATATCTTGAAATTTATTAAGCAAGAGAACTAAAAACGTGCTTTGTTAACATTAATTTGAATACTATTTTCCATGCGGCGTGCATCTCCGAGTATCGAGGTATCAGAGTGCATCTCCGAGTATCGAAGTATCAGAGTGCATCTCTCAGTGATTTATTCCCAACAGTATGCTAATTTTCATATAAGCTTGTGTACAGTATTGTATATATTAGTTCATAGTATGTACATAGTAATTTTCTCATCACTACTCGGCAAGTACGGTAAAGTTCATATTTAGCTAAGGAGATCTAATAAGGCCAAAACACACTCAGCGTTGTCATCTATACGTGTTGGAAAAGTTAAGATAACACTGATTATTCGCTAATAACATCATCGGACAATTATTTCTGATTAGATTTTTAGTGACCCCTGCATTAACTATGTTGACACTAACTTACCTACTATCTGTAATAAACCAGCGTTCTAGCCTGGTTCGGAATTCTAACGTAACAGAAACCCGGGTTAAGCGCTTCATACTTGGAGTCTTGCGATCGATATAGGAATATCATTAACAGTTCATGAGAATCTGAACAGGTTGCAATACTGACCTTTCTGTAAGAGACAATTATCTTAAAACACGCATATTAAGTAACGACATTATTATTAAAGTAGTAGCAGGTGACAAAACAATCTGTGAAATTGTCTTCTTGTTAGATTTTTCAGTCATAATGTTTCTTCTCTATTATGCATACTTCCGTGCTGAAAGTGATTGATTCATTATTGCAAAGCTATGCCCTAGCTAGATATTTTTTTTAGCAGATGTATTGAGAAAATGGGCAGAAAGGCATATACACAATTGTTTCTCTGCAATACTTTTAGTGAGAAAAAAAAAAATAAAGACAGCTTTTCTTATTTACTAAGTAAAGATGCGAAACTAATTGCAAAATAATTACAAACAAAACGTTCTATTCAGTGAAGTAATTTGATTCAATAGAAAAGAAAAAAAAACTCATTAAACTAGAAAAGAGGGAAGAATAGTGAAAAACAAACAAACAAACAAACAAACAAAACAAATGAAACGAATAAGTCACAGTAACCAGTAAGACGAAATATTTAACATGTCCACTGGAAATATAACAACTCTCCTAATTGATGCCTTCGCTAGACGGGTTGTTTTAAAGGTTACTGAATTTGTCATAGATATTGGTGTGATCAGGTTGGCCAGCCATGACTAGGCTGTTATTTATTTAGTTAAGTGGGCACTAACATACTTAATAGGGTGAGCCAAAAGAGTCTTAATTAAAATTGCATCCGCAGTCGGGTGGGCAGAAAATGAGCATAATGATTAATTCTGCTCATGAGGCAAGGGTGAAAGCTTTCAGAATTGGAATAAAAAAATTGCACGGGGTGGGGTGAGTAATTGCACGGTGAGGGGGAAGTAAGTGAGGTTACGAGGTAGGACTCCTATCAATACATATCTGGTAAGTATCCTTAAGAAGAACTGATAATACTGAAAACATGCTATCACTTGCCACTGTACTTGCCTAAAATTGATTTTACTCCTTATTGTTTTTTTTTAATCATTTTTAAAAGCAATTTTAATTACTTTTAATTCTAAATTTGTCTCCCTTACTTTTCTTGACTATAATGTATCATTAATTAATGGTCACTTTATTCTCGACCTGGTATACGGGGATTTTGTCTTTGTTATCAGCGGAAATATGACAATGCTGCGTAGTCTTCAGATCCCAGTAGTTGCGGAATAAATTTCAAAACAGTGGAATATTAAAAAAGCAGAACTAAAAACAACAAAAACACCTCGTAAACCTAATTAAGATAATCAAGAGCTTCCTTTAACAGAAAATATTGTAGTTCTATGAACTTTTCTTTAGCACATCTGAAAGAAAGCCTTTCAGACCTTAATATAGGTAGTTTTTTTATTTTTATTTTATTTGTAAAGATAATTTCCATCTTAATTCTCAAGTACCCAGTATGGTGCAGAATTAAATGCGTTGATGCATGGCTGACTGAATGTTTGGTCTTTCTGAATGTGGATGTAATAATTTTGTTTAAATCAAGGTGCACAAATGATCCTCATTTACATGTCATTACATAACCCCGAGAGGCTATGATATCAGATAGGATGTGAGCTGCAATACAACGACGAAGGTCAGTGTACTTTCGATGCAGATCAGGTAAACGCTCAGAATAAAATGAAACAAATTTGATTTATCACGGACTATGGCTTACTTGGTTTAGAAAATCTTTACAATATTCTGTTGTTGAGGAATTTCCACAAACTAAAGTAACCGGAACTGTTAGAAACATTCCTTTTTTTTTTTAGTCATTTGCTTTTCTCGCAAGCTGAACACAAATGATCAACAGTGTTTGAATGTATTCCATCTATTACCTTAGCAGAATCAGTGACGGAAAAAATATAGGATAAGGTTTTGCTTATCCAAACAGAAAAGGTATAGACCACATAGGTATCTCCTTTGTTATTCTGACACTGATATATTTCTTCTTTTATAGCATACTAGCCATACATTTCTCTATTTCTAAAAAAAAAGATCATTCCTTCACTTGGTCTGTGACAGTGTATGAATATAACCATCTCTTTTGGCGCATGAAAATGGGTAGGGTTCCTGTAAGCATTGAAATTTTTTCCATTCAAAGTATTCTGGTCAATGAATTGTTAATATAACCCTATTCATGCTCCGCTGTATATCAGTGGCTGTCAACTTTTAACTCCCAGCAGCCTGGTTCATGCACATTACTTGATAATTGTAACCTAATTGATATTTATTTCAGTTTCCGAGATGTAGACTGTACCCATATTTGTAGCATGCTGCAAAATGCTATTTACATCATTTTTAAAATGAACATTATCTAATACGTCAGTTTCATTGATCAAAATGTGGACTACATTGGTGATCAGTTTACACTTTCCAGTAACACTTGAGTAAATTTCAACGAAAGCGGTTAGTTATAGATTACAAAGCAGCCGAAGCATTTTACTTCGGCATTCCATACTACTAATATTATGATTTTACAACAGCTTCTCTGCTGCTAAGATGGAAAAGCTATTACGGAATCAAATATTATCAGCAGCTAGTGACTGATCAGAACTAGTGACTGAAAGCAGAGACAGTTGTGAAATATTTCGAAATTATTCAATTGTGTAATCTCACTTTGACAACAGAAGCCACATAAGTGTTCTTCATATGATATCCGTAACCTGGTTTGATGATCATCTTTGCAGATACTACCAAAATAATCCTTTGTTCATCTTACCGTTTTTCCAGCATACTCGTACAACTTCACATACATACATACATATATATATATATATATATATATATATATATATATATATATATATATATATATATATATATTAATAAATCATAGGGCAACAAAAGAATTTTAGAAATTTTATTTACCACCAGTGGTCCAGCGAGAATAAAAATTAGTCAATAGACTATATATTATTCATTTAAAATACAGTGATGCCTATAATAGGACATCTAAATAGATCGGAAAATAGATTGGTAAATGTTTTTATTTTTCATTCCCTTTCGAAATTATCCCTATTTTTGTGGTATAGAGTTTTTTTCTGCTCTTTCTAGCGGGTTAGATGTCCTATTATAGGCATCTCTGTATTTTAAATGAATTATATATATATATATATATATATATATATATATATATATATATATATATATATATATATATATGTATATATATATATATATATATATATATATATATATATAGAGAGAGAGAGAGAGAGAGTGAGAGAGAGGGAGAAAGAGAGAGAGAGTCTGATATAAAACATGGCTGACAGCAAAACCACTCTAATCGTTTCGACTCATCATACACACGCACCTTACAGGTGAAATGCTGTATAATCAGTTGCCATGCATTGTAGATGCAAACGTATCTCTTCCGATGACTTTTCAAATAAGCACTTCGTTTTTCACTTGCAGTTTCGCTTTTTCTATAACAACACATTTTAGTTAGTGTAGCATTCCTTCCGTCCCCATAATCAACTGGGATATATTAAAATAATTCTCATATAAAGTAATAACAAAACTAAAAAGAAAAAATATTTAAGGCGGTGCTCCATCATGGCCGCACTCCGGCGAGTGAAAGCATTAAAGAAATAAAAGAATATAAGCAAGCCAGACAATGGAACGCATTGTAAGAAAAAGACTGATCACGTTCCTAGAAGAAAACAACCTTCTCATAAACACACAACATGGCTTCCGTCCAGGGAGGAGTTGCCTCACACAGCTGCTACAGCACTTTGACTGGATACTGAAATAAAGGTTGAACCAGTCGGCTGTAGATATAGTATACCTCGACTTTGCCAAGGCCTTCGACAAGGTTGATCATGGCATGATATGTCACAAGCTGCGAAATCTTGGTATTACTGGGAAATTGGGTAAGTGGCTGCATGACATTCTGAAGGGCAGGAGTCAGACAGTTGTAGCGAATGGTGCTCACTCTGAAGCGACACCAATTCTCAGCGAAGTCCCACTACTATTTGTAGTAGCCTTCTCAGACATGCTTTCCTCGATACAGTCAACCAATCTAACGAGTTATGCTGATGACACAAAACTATCGCAGGCAGTTAGGAACCCAGAAGACATCATAAAACTGCAGAAAGACCTGAATGAAAGATACAAATGGGCTTACAAAAATAACATGAAGTTCAATGCTATGAAATTTCAGGCACTCCACTATCGGCCAAACACCAAGATTTAAGACTGTGCCTAGGTGGCGATCTCAAGTTATTTGATGCTCTGTCAACTTTAAATAGGTAGAAGTCACACTACATATGATATAACAAATATAATATAATATAATATAATATAATATAATATAAAATAATATAATATAATATATATATATATATATATATATATATATATATAATACAGGATGGGACAAGTACAGAGGTAGGGACAATATATATCTTTCTTTCTCATAAGGATAAATACGAATCTCCTAGATCCTATTTATACTTCTTGCACTGATGAGTACAGTGATATATAATTAATTTAATTTAATCTAATTAATTTAATTAATTCTATTCAACCATTAATTAGCATGAATTTTATATCGCTGTACGAAACGATCGTTTGCATGAATTAAAATTCTCTTATATATTTTAACATCGCTTCTCCATTTTTATCAAAGCTGTTGAGTTTTATGGGATTTCTTTCCATAAATTCACAACACAACATATAGAAGTATTATTCTCATATTCGCAATTTTACGCCCGGAAGCTATCAGCAAAATATGAAGGATCTATACTAGAAATCAATTTTTTGAAACCTCTAAATTAGAGGACGAATCTAATTCAACCATTTTACACACACACACACACACACACACACACACACACACACACACACACACACACACACACGTGCGCGCGCACACACACACACACACACACACACACGTGCGCGCACACACACACACACACACACACAATAAGTGGTGGCGCAATGGCCCAGTGGTTAGGACATCAGACACGTGGTTTCGATTCCCAGACCGGGCGTTGAGAGTGCTTATTAAACGAAAACACTCAAACTCCACGAAGCTCCGGCAAACCCTGCTGCACTCTTTCAACACAACTTTCTCTCACTCTTTCTTCCTGTTTCTGCTGTACCTGTAATTCAAAGGGCCAGCCTTGTCACACTCTGTGTCACGCTGAATCTCCCCGAGAACTACGTTAAAAGTATACGTGTCTGTGGAGCGGTCAGCCACTTCCACATTAATTTCACGAACACTGTTCCGTTGATCGGATGAATTGGAACCCTCGTCGTCGTAACCGACGGAGTGCCACGATATCTATCTATCTATCTATCTATCTATCTATCTATCTATCTATCTATCTATCTATCTATCTATCTATCTATCTGTCTCTATATATATATGTACACACACAATACACACACATATATTTATGTATGTATGGAAGAGGGTAGATGTATCAGGTTGAGGATCAGGACGAAGATCGAGACAGTGTTTTAAAGTGTGTGTGTCTGTGTGCATATATATATATATATAATATATATATATATATATATATATATATATATATATATATATATATATATATATATATATATATATATATATATATATATATATATATATATATATATATATATATATATATATATATATATATATGTATATATATATATATATATATATATGTATATAATATACATACGTTTATATGTATGTATGTATGTGCATATATGTATATATCTATATTATATACATACGTTTATATGTATGTATGTATGTATGCATGTATTTAAATATATTATAATGAAATTTTGCGGTAGCCACCTGTCTATTACAGTCTATCATTTATTGTTTATTTCCATTTATCAATGAACAAGTCTTCATACAGAGACTGTAAAAGACAGATTTGCTATTCAATAAAAACTCTAGGTCGAGTATCATTTCAAGAATGGCAGCATAGTTTAATAATATATTTTTGAACAATGAGAATATAAGAGCTAAGTTAAGCACGAACTTACAGTTCAATTTGGTGATTGCTTCTATGGCGGAATGTCATATGAATTGATATTTAATATCCCTGGTGATGGATCAATAAGCAAAGGTCAAGAGTTACATTGAAAGCAAATCGAACTATTTCAACCGCAGAATCAGCGTTCATAAAATAGAAATTAGTTCTCGAGTATAGATAGCTACACTACAAAATTAATTAGTAACTAATTTCCATTGAATTTTGTTACTAATAAAAAAAAAGCTGCAAACATCTTTTGATTAAAATAGCTAAAATTGCGGTTGGCGTATATAGGGATCGAAAATTATGAAATGACCTCAAAGAGTATTTCCAGGGCAATAGCTATATTCGGGTATATACGAAATAGCTAAAAATAAAGGCTCTTGGCAATCAATTCACTAGATAAAACAGGAAAAATAAAATAAATTACTCATTACTAAGCTTAGTAGAGATTTACGAAAGCAATTAGCTGTTACACCTTGAATGCTGCAGTGTTTAGCAGGGACGAATAAAACTAACATAAATTTGAATGTTTTCGCCTGGTTGCTGGTTTTGTGACTGTAAATAGAATCTGTAAACAACTCTGCTGCATTGGAAATATGTCCGCGAGGGCAAAACTTCTGCATTTCTTTAACCGGTGCAATCTGCCATATGACTGAATATTGAAGATGAAGTGAAAGTCGTAAGCAAAGTGAGTCTTTGTTTCATTGAGCTGGGATTTCAGAAAACTTAGGAATGTAATTTCCAGTGTGCCTGTTATGAAAGCTATATGATTGGATATTTTTTCATTCTTATTGTATTTTACAGTTGAAAGACGTGTCCAGGACTACCTTTCGATTGGACTTATGAAAATAATTATTCTGGCGAAAAGCGGTTAATATTTCTCGTCACAACAATTATACGCTATATTGTGACACTTGACACTATCCTTCACGTATAGTTACTAGATGTATGACAAAATCCTAACTAATATAGTCAATATCTTACAAGAAGTGACTGGTATAGAGTTCATAGAAAAACTAAAGTAGTTACAGTAGTCATAATAAATATCAAGGTTATCAATGAGAATACTTCCGAATATTTCAAAGTGGCAGCCTTTCGTCACACTTGTTTTTGGTAATGATTGACAGAGAAGAAAATCCAGAATGCTTTACTCTGTTGATAAACTAAAGCTGAATTTTAGTTATATTTATGGTACCGAAAAACACTTTGACATGTTCATTGAGTGTTTTTTTCCCCTGGATATATGGTCGTCAAAATAACACGATTTACTGCATGTTAAAGATCTATCGATATGTATGTCTTAATAATCTCTCTCCTCGAAGACGAATGCTATAAATAGCCTGCAAATGACGATAATATTGGATCGGTAGGTAAATTGTAAGAAACGTTAAGTGATGCGAGAATATATCACCAGGTCTCAGTCAAAACTGTTTTTAAAACTATTTTTCTTCAACTAGTTCATCTACTAAACGAAGTTTGAACTATCAACTATAAAGCCAAACTTTGGTGATTCTGGGACACTTGCAGAAATCTATAACAAACAGTAGAACAAAAAGTATAAACATCAACGGGAATTTCTGCATTAACTGTGATACATCAAGATTTATCTCATATGGAAGAATGACGACATAAGTTTAACTAAGTCCAGACAGTTCCAGTGTGTCCCATCCTATCGATGAAGTAATACTTGACAGATTGGAATATATTCAAAAAGGAAGAAAATAAAATACTAAGGGTTGAGGAAAAGTCTTCAGAAAGGACAATATCAATATTTAGATACGATGTGCAACCCAAAGAGAGCGATACTGACATATATGAGTACGCATGCACTTGCTCACAAATACATACAAATGTATCATCGCATCTTTGCTCAAACAACAATACCTAGTCAGTACTACTGATCAGTTTCAACTTCAATCAGTAATTAAATTTTAAGAAGAGAACATAGACAAAACTCATAATCCATGCCAAATAGATAAAACTATTTCCTTTAGAACTAAATTCAATCTATCTTTAGATATATAATGTTGGCTCGTCCCAGTCTAGTTTAATATTTTCCTTGTTTTGCAACTAATTACGTAGTCAATTTTCTCACGAAATGTAATATATTCTTAATACTTTAAAATTATATCTCATTATTTAAAAATACACTCACAAAGATCCACATGCAAACATTTCACACGCTGAAATTATATTGCATGACAATGTGCTGGAAAGAACTAAGAACCAGATTTCAAAAACAAAAGCAAATAACGTCTTATCTCAAATATTTACACATTCCTTCAGTTATCTCTGTATTTAATAAGAAGCTATCTGGTGCCTGCTACATTAAGGGAACATGCTTCCCATCATTCATAAGAAACCATGTCGATAACAGTTTCTTATCAAAATTTAATTAGTATTGTTTCAAATAATTTAGCATGATAATATATCAGGTATTATTTGCTATAAAACTGTCAATCGACTCAATCTGAAATGAGTGAAGATTTTCCAATTCTTTCACGGGTTGTCGACGCCAAAAGTATTTTTATACCATCTTGACGCATCGTAATTATAATGCAATTAACATAGAAGCTGTTAAATACAGCATATTTCTAAAAATTGCACAGAGAACTAATGATGGTTTGATAATATAGAGCTATGCGTTCACAAGTATGACTGTGAGCTTAAGAAGTTTGTTTCGCAATTATGCGGTTTCGAGTTCGATTCCATTGGAGTCTTGTGGAGAGAAAAGCTTTCTTTGATGGGTAATTTGGTAGACGGCACGATCGCTTCTGTTATTCGGTGGTGTTATTTGTCACCCATTTAGATGCCTTTAGCAGAGTAAACTCTATTACGAATATTAAGGCCAAGTCTTTGGTGTGAAGATAACTTATTACATTCCTCCTACCACTCAAACAGATCTGAAAAGGATCATGAGCGCTTTCTTTCCTCCTCTGACTTAACCCTTAAAAATCTATTGCACACCACTTTAATTCTCCTTGCAATTCCCATCATTATCTTTGCTCTCTGTTGTTTTCTCCAACACCGCACCAAATTTCTTCAACTTCTCAGGTAACAAAGAATAATTTTTCAGGTTGGAAAATCAATAATCAGTGAACCATCCAACTCAAACCTACCTGTTCATACTTACATGATACTTTGTCATCACAAACTTGTCTGCTACTCTCCACCCACTTCTTAACTTTCCTCTACTTATCCACTCACGCATACACATTATCATACTTCCTCTAACTCACGAGCTCATATAAACATACAACCACTCCATTCACTATTTATTTTGGGGTACAGTAGCTTGTTACTCATTCATTATTTACATTCTTCCTTATCATGTATGTCGACTTCCATTACGCAAAATTTCTGTCCCTAACTTCTTTGTATTGTTTCCTTTATATCTTGAGAAAAGGCTCTTGCTTGAAACGTAGATCCCACATCCTTTACCTCAAAGCGTAATACAATGATTTGACTTACGTTTGTTTTATGAATGTGGGTGACATCGCTAATGCAAACCAGTGACTTATTCCTCAGATTAGGAATTTATAAATTGCCTTGTAAAAAAGACATGATTTGTTTCCTTATTAGTGTAAAATTATTACATTTTCGTACATAAGTTTCTTTTATCCTAAGCTACTTAAAGAGTTCCAATATTTATGAGCCAGACAAGATCAGTACTTTCTAAAAGTTACACTCATGAATTGATATATCATGGAAACTAAAAAATATACTTGCGAAAAGCATCATAAACCTTCTTTCCAGACAAAAATTACACAATAAGTAACTGGGACAGATTATCTTGCATTCATTAAAATAAACTATATCAGTTTACATAAACATGAAAGCCATAAACATGCTTATTGAACAGAATGGGCAAAATCCCATGACTGTTATTTTCTAGTGAAGCAATCCTACAAAGAACGATCTATATAATAAAGAATAATTTGCATGTAGTATAGACAAAGAAGAGAAAAATATTTTCACATATGAAAACCTAAAAGTGCATTACCATTAGCAGAAATTAAAATTTTGTCGTTCTTTTTTTTATGGAGATACTTAGTAGAATAGCTTAGTAGAATATTGATCTCACCTGCTCTGATATTCTTTGACTGATTATTGCTTTGTTACTTAGTAAATACAAGAGTCTTTCTTCTGTGAAGATACTATTATTTACCTAAATTAGAAAAATTTTCTCTTAAATTAAGAGGATGATGAAAAAATGTTAAAGAACCAGGCCAGGGATGAAATTTATGATTCTCATACATTTTTGGACATTTTTATTGTTATTGTACTATAGAGCCATGATTGTTATTCTAAAAAGATAGTTTTGCTCATTTTTCACTTTGATTTATTTCACTTCTTTGTCAATTCGACGTCGCCAGGATAAGTCATAACTACGGTTCCAGTAAGTTATTTTATTACTTTCCAACCATATTTTCTCATATACATTTGAAATCAGCTGTGCGTTATTGTGTAAGTCTGGAGGTAGTCTCGCGGGTGAAAGATTATGGATACTGTCATTATCAATTTCTAAATAACTACTACAAGCTTATATAAGAAGTTACGTCAGTTAAACACCGAAATAAACTAGCACCGATATTACGAAATTTGTTAGTTTTGCAATTATGTAGAATGCATTTTGCGGACATGATTCGAATACGAAATAAACAGATATTTCTTAAGCAATCAGAATTGGGGTTTCATTTTAAAATATTTTGAATAAACCTCTTATGAGTCATCGAGGAAGCCTCTAAGCAATCGCTACCCCCGCTAGATATAGCAGCCAAAATTTCTCGTAGAGTCTTCTCAATTGGAATACGTATATCTGTGTAGCCATAGATAAACAAATATGATCATTGGTCGGCTCTGCCAACATCCAGCTACAACAAAACAACATCAATCTTTCCTTAAAAGACACACACACACACACACACATACACACACACACACACACACACACACACACACACACATGCACACACACACCCAAGTATGGATAACATGCTTCATGTAGTACGCCAAAATGAATTTGGGTTTTTTAATCAGTTAAAATTACATCTTTAATGTTAATGACAATTCTTGTCAAGAGTAGCTAGAGAATGCAGCAGAGAAGGAGTTTAATTTTTGATAAGAATAACTCCAGATATGTTTCTGTCTTATTGGACCTCGTCAACAAATTGTTATCATTCACATATTTACAAGACTTTAGAATGACATAAGAAACAAAGAAAAAATTGTGTAAAAGCTATTCAACAATATCTTACCACTTTTCAAGGTTGGCACAATTCTGTATAAACGCCATGTTTTATTAAGTTTATTTAGTAATACAGTGAATTCGTTAGTTAAATGTACTAGCTCATTATATATTCATCGATAAGCCATCTATTTAACCACTTTAAACAATTAACTTTTTTCTATCCTCCACTCTCTACTTTTTCTCACTCGGGGTAATTTCAATATTCATCGTTCATTTTGTCTTTTTGGGGCGAAATCTCTAGTGGCTTTGAACAAAATTCTGAGCTCAAATTGACATGATAAATGACTGTAAATATCAAACAAATTCTCAACTGTCATCCTGTTCAGGTTTTCTAATGTATTTTATGAAATTTCAAACAGCAATTTACATTCGTATCAATGGAGAAATACGAATGTATCTTTACTGGCAAGCCACCAATTTCACGATTATAGGAAATTAATTTCGTAACGCTTTCCAGTGTTTATTTCTGAATTAGATGTGATATGTTGTCCAAATATTCTACAATATGCATATCTCATTCCCATAGACATTAATATTCTCAATGGATCTTCTGGATGTTCAGCTATAATATCAATACAGTCTCAGAAACACTGGCAACAGTAGATGTAAGATTTGAACAATAAAATATAAAAAGATTGAACATTTTGAATTTCATAGAAAGCTCCAAAGACAGGCCTAATATATAAATACCATATGGTTAATATCTTCATAGAAATATTTCTTTAAATTATATTCATCTGCGCTAAATGATACGATTTCTGTCATAAGAAAGTAGCTTATCTATAAATTTTCTAAATACCCAATGTAAAATTTGAGGTCCGGTCTTTCAAATATTCTATCTATTGCAATATTTTAGTTAATTCCACTGGCAAAACTTAGAATATATTGGCAGTTTCATGTGGTTTGACATATTCTTATTGAAATGCATCTTTTACATAAGCACAGTTGCGCTTCTTACAGTATTCTCTGCAGTGATTATAATATCATCTACGATAAGCTGTCGTTTTTCTGCTGTATTTTCTCGTGTTTGTAGAAATGTATAAAATATCTCACTAAATATAATCTGCATAAATTTCTAAATGGACGACAGTTTACTAACTGTGAAATCGGAGAATTCTGCACAGTTTTTAATATATATGTAAATGCATGTTTGCAAACGTATAAGTTCATGCACACATAACACACATGCCCACGCAGGTATACACAAATATAAACATACACTCATTATTATCTTAGCTTCTTTTCTACTGGAGAGTGCAGATATTCGTTCATGTAGCATACTTGAAAGTATGGTGCGGATGAAATAATAATAATAATAATAATAATAATATATACGCGCACGCACACACACACACACACACGCACGCACGCACACACATATCTGTGTATGTATGTGTATATATATATATATATATATATATAATATATACTTTTGTTATTTACACCACCTGTCCTCGTCTGTTGTTATTATTTGTATATTCTCCCATATATATATATATATATATATATATATATATATATATATATATATATATATGTATGTATGGTGTATTGATAAATTAACAGATTCAGTCATCTACATATATACACAAACATTTATATATATTTTATATGTATATATGCAAACATATATATTCACAAACAAAGAGGAAGAAAGAGAGAGAGAGAGAGGGAGAAAGAGAGAGAGAGAGAGAGAAAGTAGTGGAGAGAAAGTAGATCTATCGTACATATTTTAGCTTGCACTCAGAAGGTAATTAAACACAATGAGCAAATATAAACAAATACCTATGAAATATTTGTGATCAGTGATCTCTGTCTTATTCCATCAGGACTTAATATGCTAAAAAAAATTTCAGGCACTTTATTTATAATTTCAATAGTACAATTTCATTATGAAATATGTTATTTGACGTAGATTATATATATACATACATAAACAATATCGAACGCATATACACAAGACGTAAGAGAATACACTCTTATGGATTCCCCTGGTGTTAAAACACCTGGAAGTCATAGAGAAGCGAGATAACTCGTATCAGGTCCCGTTACAGGAGCGATAGACATTTATGTTTCGTATCCCTCGGGCTGCCTCTCATATTTAAATTTTTTTTCCGTGGTATGAAACGTTGGGACATACCAGCATATGACTCTTGCACCATTTTGCATATAGTCATAGACGGCGGGCGATTTAGTTTGCATCTGGCCTCGTTTCGGATACGCAGTATAGACGAGTCGGAAAGATGACGTAACATTAATGTCTATTATTCCTGAGACGGGACGTCATGCCATTTATCTCACTTGTCTATGACTTCTAGGTGTTTTAACGCCAGGCAAATTCATGAGAATATATTCTCTTACACCTACAATCGAAGCCTGCTCACGAAATGACGAAACAAATACTTTGTGTATGTGTATTCAGTAATTTTTATATACTTCCAGTTGTTTCTCATTCATATTTTAATATATGTATAAGTGGAGGTGTGGTTGTGTGATTAGACGGTTGCTTCTCAACCACATGGTTTCGGGTTCAGTCGCCCTGCGTAGCACCTTGGATAAGTGTCTTCGACCAAAGACCGTCATGTATATATGTATATATCACAACTCATGACAAACAACTCGTCGATGAACATCATGGTTTACTACTATTGCTACCAAGCCTAATTCAAATTAATAACGGAGGAATATTCCAACTTCGAACAATGTCATATTTCAGTTCCATATTTAAGAGATGAGGTATTATGTACATTATTTACATTTGACGGATATTTGTCCTCATCTTGTTTGTTGTTAACACAGCGTTTCGGCTAATATACCCTCCAGCCTTCATCAGGAGTCTTGGGGAAATTTCGAACCTTGGTTCTCATTCCTAAGGTATTTTTCGATGTTACTATTATTATTATTATTATTATTATTATTATTATTATTATTATTATTATTATTATTATTATTATTATTGTTGTTGTTGTTGTTGTTGTTGTTGTTCAGTAGTTTTATTTTTATAACGTGCTTTCACTTCACTACCGAGCGCAGCTCTGTGCGCCTTGGGTATATGTTGTGATTTGCTGTGATGCTCTCATGGTTACTGTATTGAAAGTGTTTTGCGTAGGGTGTGTGCAGTGCCCAGTAGTGCAATTTTCTGTATGTTATGTATATTTGTAAGGCCTGGTGTTTTTGTTATGTATTTGTCTGAATATTATTATTATTATTATTATTATTATTATTATTATTATTATTATTATCGAACTCGGAATCTTGGGGTTAGTAGCCCGCACCCTTAACCACTATGCCATATGCCCGTGGGCAATTATGGAGTGAATTTTAGGACTTATAAATCTAATATTTTCCTATCCTTCCTTAATACCGATTCCCATATGCTACTCATATCTGCACTCGGTCTGCTTAGGAGGTTGTTGTGTCCTAGCATATGTACTGCTTCTTTTAAAACACTGGAAACTTAACGGAATAACCAGAGCGATGAAAGACATATACGTATATATATATATATATATATATATATATATATATATATATATATATATATATATATATTTGTTGTTGTACTTGGGGATGGTCATATTGCCAGTTTAGCCAATAAAAACACACGCACTGTATATTTGGTGTTAATTTGCTTCAGCTTTATATTACATTAATCCTATTTCGGCCAGAATTCTTTCGTCACACTTCTGTGACCTCATCAGTGGTCCTTTGCTTTCTTCTTTCTTATGTGTGTCTCACCTTGCTAACTATCAGCCATTTTGTATTTTGTATTCCTATTGTATGTGCCTACGCATGCGTATCCTTCCTTAAGTTCCCTCCAATGTTCGTTGCACACATGCACTTACAAAAACATAGACACGTTGAAGGATACGCATGCGTAGACACATACAATAGGAATACAAAATACAAAATGACTGATAGTTAGCAAGGTGAGACACACATAAGAAAGAAGAAAGCAAAGGACCACTGATGAGGTCACAGAAGTGTGACGAAAGAACTCTGGTCGAAATAGGATTAATGTAATATAAAGCTGAAGCAAATTAACACCAAATATACAGTGCGTGTGCTTTTATTGGCTAAACTGGCAATATGACCATCCCCAAGTACAACAACATCTGTTTCAACACACAATTTCACATAAAATATCTTGCAAAACAAATATATATATATATATATATATATATATATATATATATATATATATAAAACATACTCACAATAGTTTCTGAGAGTAAACGTATTAGCTAACGAAGAAATAATTAGATTATATTTACCCTCATTTTAGTGCAGTAAAGCACTGCATAATAGGATAGATAACTTCTGTTCCTCTAAAGAAATTTTGCTAAAACAGACCCGGTAAACTGTGGGCTTAAAGTGATGATAAATTATACTCCAACTCAAACAAGACCCAAGCCTAAAAATAGATTTAGGAAAGCTGTATAGTCCGCTATCCCTTTTTTCTTTAAATATTAGAATTAATAAAAGCGAAAGATACTTTGACCTTGATAGATAAAACATCTTGATAGATAGATAAAACATCTTCCATAAACATTTGTTGAAAGTTTCGTTGAGCTGCGGCCCTAATATGAAAAATATCATTTCATGTAAGCCAGCAAAGATGTCCACACCAATCTGAAAATGCAGAAACCTATACGGTTGCTCATTAGAGCAGGCTTGTACTGTTAGTTCATCGTTTACGAAGCCGGGGGTCTTTTCAGAAATATATGATCCAGAGTGAAAGATGTATTGAACTGTGCGAAGGTGAGATATGCCAATCAAGCCTTCTTTCAAGCACGTAGGCAAAAACAAAAGCCAAAAGCTGTAAAAAGTCATATCTGGAATCTGAAGAACAGCAGTATGCCACACACGATTGGGCGGGACATCGTGGAGAGATCTAGGCCATTCATTAACGGGTAAAACAGTGCCAACTTTGTATAGCTGAAACTGCACTAATTTACATAAGACATTTCTATTATCAAATTGGAAGACAACTCCACTTTACTACATTAAAAACGCAATTTAACGCACTTTAGCTTTTCCCCCATTCGAATACTCACACTAAACATATATATGTGTGAATGTATAAGCACTCAACATTAACAATATTCTTCCTTCAACGGATTAAAGAGACATAAACTTTATGTCCCTTTCTCTTAAAATGTTGCTTAACATTTTCTTCATGTATTGTATTGCATTCCTCAAGAGGTAGACATATCACTTGAACCTTAATAATTACCGGATTGTGCACGGTATGCAATACAAGGTTTCTGATTACAACACTATCCGAGCTTGAAACTTCAAGGGCTTCACATAACACCTCCTGTACGCATTAGATACATACGCACGCACACACACACACACACACACACACACACACACACACACACACACTAACGGGGACAGCAGTTGAATATCACCTAAAGAAATACAACTGGATCCCATTATACAGGTAAACCGTTGAATAATCAAATTCCTGTATATATGAAGAACTATGTTCTATGGAAACATGTGTAGTGATTTAAAAATAACTGTCCAGCCGTACTCTTTCTCATTGGGTCTTATTCAATTATACGCACGCACACACACACACAAATATATATATATATGTGTGTGTGTGTGTGCTTGCGTGCATGTATTAATATATATATATACATATTCTCCCCTTGACCAAAAACATTTCCCCTCCACATTATCTTTTTTCTAATACCACTCTCCTTGCTAATTTCTGTGATTCGGCCTAAACAGCCCTATTGAATACTACCGGTCAAATGACTGTACTGATATATATATATATATATATATATATATATATATATATATATATATATATATATATATATATATATATATATATATATATGTAAGATCCAGGGATCGCGGTGTACGAAGAATGTTAGCTTCAAGTAATCCGTAGTAAATATTAAAAAAAAAAAAACTTTCAGGGAGAATAGTGGTTTATTGAGACGGCAGGTTGTTGATTTTCTCGTATCGAAGTTTGGTAAATTGAAAAAGTTCTTTTTATATTATACAGTAGGCGACCAGGGTTGCCGGGTGGGCGACTAAGAATGCAGGATTTAAAGAATGGAGTAGATAAGATCCGAGCTACATATGTTTCATAGCGAGCGGAACCTCAGAAGTGGTAAATGTCCAAGCGCGGTGTAATACCGCAAGCTACTCTTCGGGCCAAGGATATCTTGATTAAATGAAAGTTACGTTATCATAATGAAGATTCAATCAGAATGTGTAGAGAGCACAGTAGGAGAGGAGAATATAAATGTTGAGAGATATAAGGAACAAAGGAAAAAAATACAAGGAAGTGAGAGGAAGGAAGAAATTAAGCAGAGTCATTTGACCGGTAGCATTCAATGGGGCTGTTTTGGCCGAATCACAGAAATTAGCAAGGGGTGTGGTATTAGAAAAAAGATAATGTGAGGAAAATGGATGGGGAAATGTTTTTCGTCAAGGGGGAGAAAAAATATATGCATGAAGAAAGCAAGAGAGAATGGGAAAGAATCGTGGCGGCTACTACTGGTTTTCAATTAAGGAATGTATATTATGTGTGGTGAGCATGTTTACAGTATGAAGTAGTAGATGTGTATGTTGGCATATATACTTGTAAGTTTACGAAGGGGGAGTGAAGGTGGATGAGGCAGGTGGAATAGAAAAATAATTTTTTAAATCGTAAGGAAAAATACAGAGAAGTATATAAATGACAATAAGGGATTAATGGGAAGATATATTGTTGGTTTAATATATAGTGGTACTGAGGGTAGATAAGAGAGAAGAAAGTCAGGGGGATAAAACAAGGTGGGGTTGTTATTTGTATTTTGAAAATAGATTTAGTGATCGATGTTTGCAGGTGAAAATTATACTGCTGCGTTCATTAAGACAATCTGTGGATTGCACAATAGCTGAGACCTTGGCTATGCAGAGATCACACTTGTTACAATAGCTGCTGAACGGCTAGGCGTGGGTGACTATGGACCACTTGAGAGTGTAAGGAGTTGAATCAATCTTTAGTTTATTTATAAGCTGAGATAACGATATACTATTGGTTTTTGTTTGGAACTTGAAACTGGAGTAGTGGTCGTTCACTTTAGCTTTGAAGTTGGTGCTACATGAGCCGATATATATGTAGTTGCTGTTGGCAGTTGATACTGTGCGCTTATAAACGATGTTTTTTGTGAGACAGCGGTTATCTAAAGGGCAGGAGGTTGAAGGTCTGAAGTTGCATAGGTTTGTAGGGGGTGTTCCAGATGAACTTGTGAGGGGGCTGCTATGTAGTAAGGGACCAGTGTTAGGTTCGTTATTATCGCTGGCGTTAAGATTAGTATTTGTTAAGGAGTTGAGGGTGGTGTTGTGGGGTTGTATAATATGGAATTGTCAGATCACGTGATTTCAACGTCCGCCGTCTTCTCAGTGGCAGGCGCCCGGTAGCAGCATACCAGCCAAATCTCACTGCCAGTGATTTATGGAATTTCAGTGACCGTTCAGGCATTGATGTCATGAAGAGCCAACAGGCTTAATACTGCTTCTGTCGCTAATAATTATACTTTTTAAAAAACATGTTATCTATTTAAATGTGGTACGTAGGAAGGCTGCTATCCATTGACTGAAATCCGCAAAGGAAAGAAAGAATAAGCGTTCAATTTTGCAGTAGTATGATGGACACCGTTGTCAGAGAAACTATGTACTTACCTATATATTTTTAATCTAATTGTTTTACATTTCCTTATTTGTGTTACTTGTAACGCTGTCGGCATATGGCTTGTTGAATAAAACTAGGTCACATGTCATACGTAAATATTTCTTTTTTTTTTACTATGGTTAGTAATCATAGTTAGGTTTATTTACAAAAAGTTCTCATTCCTGTGCTGACACTCAAGTAATCATTGAAGTAAATTGTCGTATGAAGAACAGTGGCATTTAATCTTTTTGAAAATTAAATATACTGGACGAGAATTGATGGTAATAGCACCCAAGAGCTATTTCCAAGCAGATTTATGACCAAAACCTCCCAAGTTTGCCCGTTCAATCGTTTTGTACACAAAGAACTATGTGTCATGTATCATATTTAGGATGGCAGGATGTAAGTTGAAGATTTCACTATTACTTCTAGCAGATCCACTGTTTGCTTGAAAATTGTTTCGTTGCCTTCTGTGATTTACTTCTCTTTTAAGGCTGTCAGTGTTATAGCAGCATATAAAAAAAAAACATTTTAATTTCTTTCTTGAATTGTTGCTTTATGTTTATACTTTCTCCCAATATATTTGATTTAAAAGAATACCACTGTACCATGAAAAGTAAGCTCGTAACCGCTAACCATCAAAATGTTAAAGGTTCTCAAGTTACTGCCGATACATATAATATACCAAGTTTTTAGCTTTTGTCATTGTGATTATATTAGGAATATTTTAATATAGATAATAAAGTTATTCTCAAAATTATCTTTTGGAGCTTTATATTTGCCATTTCAGATATATCTACTGTCATATTACAAAATGAAAATTCAGCACAAAAACTTTTATAATGATTTGCAGCAATACTGAATGACTAAATGTATGTGAATATGATAAAATTGGTTCAGTAATAAGAAGAGATAGTCTGAAGTGACAGCCATCAATAGAATTCAGCAGACTAGTCTAATATATATTGAAATATTGTGAACTCGTTACAAGCTGGTCTTCTATGACTTGAAATTGCTAAAGGATATTTACTGCTTCTGAAATAGATGTCAAATAAAAGAAGAAAAGAAAATAGATTCTATGGCTTCCTATTAAGGACGAAACATATCTGCAGCAATTACTATTTAGAATATTTGTCATTAATAAAGAAACCAATGGGAGATGGCAGCACTGGAAATCACTAATGCTTAAAAGAAAGAGAAAAAGCCCTTTTCAATCGATATTAACTAATGAAGTAAAGTGGCTTAAAAAGTTAATGAAGCTTTGGTAATGGTCTAACACAATGTATATATCAAATAAGAAGCGTCATTTTATGCTACTCAGAAGCATCTCAAATGACTAAATAGTTAATTTGAATTCTAATTATTTTAGCCAGATAATCAATATCGAATCAATACTGTCATAAATGTTTTATTGCAAGTCACCTTTCATGTAACAACTGAATCAGAGATCATTTAATTTACTGATCTGGCCAGCCCAGCTCGAAAAACAGACACGGCTTACATTTCCAATCTTGATGTCCCTTAACTAATGATTTACTATTTACATCGTAATAGTTCTGTGCCGAGAATTAAACGGAACAATGGGATTAGCATAATCCGCATTAGTATTTTTACAATGGCTATGAACAAATCGCTTAAATCTATCCTTAACATTTTTTATTGCTTATCACATCCGATTTAACAATGTTGTAAAGATGCGACCACGATGCAGAAATATGTCCCAAATTAATGAAAAACTACTAATAGCAACATCAGTTATATTAATACTATCATGGTACCCGTCAAAATGATGCAGTATAGTTGAATATGAAATAAATCGTACAAACATCAAATATACTATGATGATTTCTAAGGTGTTAATCTTTGATTTCTTTCTGTAATTCAAAATAGAGAATTTTCTTGTGACAGAACTTCTTTGCGTGTTCGACTTGCAATATCCGGTTGTATATTTGGTAAGTCCGAATTTGTCATGCTGTTTTCTGAGCTTCTCTTTCTCATACTTTTTTCCGAGACTTCTTTCGTCACCTTTGTTGCCTTCTTTCATCCGAATCTTCCATATGTGTTCAGTTTAAATGATTTTTTAAAAAATAACGTAAAATTTCTTTCTATCCTGCAACAAAATAGACTACTAGGCAAGTAGCTGGGACCGAAAGTAAAATTCCAATAGCTTGATTTAATGAAAAGCTGATAAATCCTTGGCTCAGATTCAGAGATTTTATAGATACGAATGTTATTGTATCAATGCTGCAAGAGAGTGACAGAACCAACAAACAGACACCAACTTGAGCTCAAAAGATTCGCAGTGAATGGCAGCCTCTGTTATTCACTACAACTCTTCTAAACAATACGTTATGATGGAAGAAGGTTGGGAGAGAGAGGGTGTTGGCAGACATGACGTTTAAAATGGATGCTTCTCTGAATATAATAGTTTCGAAGTTTGGAGTTTTATCCGAAAATGATTAACATTCACCTTTTCCTTCAAACTATATTTTAGTTGGTTATTTCTTTCTCTCCTCCTTTTAATATAACACCTGATTCGGTGTTATAAGAGGTGTTCCTGAAACTGGACAGTATCGACAACAGAAAGAGATATTAAGTGAAAATGAACTGTCTTCATGGGGACAATATTACTCAAAAAAGGCATAAATAACTGTGCGTGTGTGTAGAAGGGATGTGTGTAGAAGGGATGTGTGTAGAAGGGATGTGTGTAGAAGGGATGTGTGTGCAGATTTTTTGTCAGCAATATTTGAAAACTTGAAAAGTATATCTTCTCTGAAAACATTATGACTTTGTGAATAATTTTCTTGAACAACGAGAACATCAATCACATGTCAATAAATAATAAAACTCATCTATCCCATTCCGTCATCCATTGCTGCTACTGTCTGCTGATTTTTCAAAGTTCTTTCTTCACTTGTTTTCATTCATTTGTTTGAGAAAGGACCTGTACTCGAAACGTTGATTATTTTTTCTTTTCTCTATGGCATATTAATTTGTAGCAACTGGCGTTGCGCCTTTTCATAACCACATGACTAGTGTGCATTTTAGACAGCTTAGTTTGTCATGGTGTCAACTATAGACACTGTCACGTAGCGCCACTATTTTTCCATGCCATACTATTAAAATATATTGTGCCATACAATTAAAATTGAGCGGGAATCGACAGGGTATGAGCCGTCAATTAACTCCCTTCGTTGCTGTAACAGATTGTTAAAACTCGCTTTATGGTCAAATGTAAAACTTAGATTTTCTTCAGTTTTATATTTAGTTCTAAATATCCGTCGAATGTAAATAATGTTAATTTTTCTTTTTGGCACTCATTTTCTAGATTTGTATTTATATCTTGTAATATATTGAACAGATGTACAAACTGTTTTCCATCCAGAAAAGAAAAAATAACGAACTTTTACAGCATTTTCTGGAACCCTCCTAGGCGTAGGAGTAGCTGTGTGGTAAGTAGGTTGCTTACCAACCACATAGTTCCGGGTTCAGTCCCACTGCGTGGCACCTTAGGCGAGTGTCTTTTACTATAGCCTCGGGCCGACCAAAGCCTTGTGAGTGGGTTTTGTAGACGGAAACTGAAAGAAGCCCGTCGTATATATATATATATATATATATATATATATATGCGTGTGTATATGTTTGTGTGTCTGTGTTTGTCGCCCCAACATCACCTGACAACCGATGCTGGTGTGTTTACGTCCCCGTAACTTAACGGTTCGGCAAAAGAGACCGATAAAATAAGTACTAGGCTTACAAAGAATAAGTCCTGGGGTCGATTAGCTCGACTAAAAAAGGCGGTGCTCCAGCATGGCCAGTCATTTCCAGTGAAATGACTGAAACAAGAAAAAGAGTAAAAGAGTAACCCTTTTACTGTGTACCGTTTCAACACTTCCGTATATATTGTAATTTCTGCCATTGTAGTTAATATTTTTCTCTCTAACGAAAAATGTAATGTTCGTGCATTTTTTTTCTTACATGCATTTATATTGTTTCTCGGTTACACAATGTACAATTTTCATCTGATGAATTAAATTTGAATAAATTTAGTCTTATTTCTTCCTGTATCGCATTTTTAGACTGGTGACTCCGTTTGCAGGAATACTATTTTTACACTGTTAACCTCTCTCCAGTCCTTAGTATTATGATAAAGGATGATTTCTACATAGCATTTGCATATCCGCATTATAATAACAAAATGTCAATTCTGAGAGATTTTTAAAAAATTCAAAGTGTAGTTTAAAACTACACTCTGCTATTTTATTTTGTTCGTCATTCTATCCTCTTTCAAATAGTTTCTTGTTCTCACACAGTCATTGCCATATCAGGCATGATGACTGCTGCTACACCACATGAACGGACAATCTCACCTTATGACTGACTCAAATTATTTTTCTTTCAGGAAACAAGGCTTTTTCCAGGTGTTGCTCAGTATTATCTCATAATTACTAGTTTGTCTCAATCCCTGTCCATGGAGGTTAAAGATATTACCATAGAAACTTCCGCTTCTTTTATAAATGAACAATTGAAAATGTGAAGTCATTAAAAATGTTTCCCTTTCATAAGAGAATCAATTACTTAGTATCAATACTTCATACAGTTATTCCTGCCTCATCTGTCTCCCGGTACCAAAACTATTCTTGTTTCTGTTAAAGAAAGAGTTATCGTTGAAAGATTAGTTGGTAGATAATATTTCCGAAGTTTATACGCCGGTGCATACTTTTGGGTATCTGGTCGCTGCTTCTGTTTCTTATTCACAGAACATCCCTATTGTAATCATTTTGTTGCAAACATTTATTGTACATATCGAACGTTTGGGCCTACCTGACATTTCTGATCACTAATGCAATTTCTTTCTCAGGCTTTCGCGTCTTCGAAGCCGTTTTCCTGTCCTTCAACTTGACATCAACACTACTGTTGGTATTACTGAAACTTCTGTGTGAAACCTCTCAAATGCATCCAACACTGTAGCTTAACGCATGCACTGATTCTGGTTTCTCTTGTTTTCGGGAAACTCCCAATACGGTAAATAGACACGACGAATTTGTTGAAACATCAACGGAAAGTCACCTACTTTTTTTTATATGATAGCACGTCAAACAGTAATCTTTTAATTGATATGGACGCTCAAATTTCCGCACATTTTCCCCGCATGTAAAAAGCATGTGATATTCTTCCGTATGTACTGAAGGCGCGTGGCTTAATGTTTAATCGATTCACGATCGTAAAGTCGTGAGTTCGATTCCCTGCGGTGCGGCGTTGTATCCTTGGGCAAGACACTTTATTTCACATTGCTCCAGTCCACTCAGCTGGCAAAAATAAATTGTACCTGTAATTCAAAAGGGTCATCATTGTCACATTCCGTGTCACGCTGAATCTCTCTGAGAACTACATTAAGGTTACATGTGTCTGTGTAGTGCTCAGCCACTTTCACGTTCATTTTACGAGCAGGCTGTTCCGTTGATTGGATCAACTGGAACCCTCATTGTAAACGATGGATTGAGTCATACCCTATTAGTAATCCCAGTTAACTTTTAATTTAGGTCATCGTAGAAGTTTTAAAAGAATTTTCATTATGATGGCTGGAATTATCCATCCAAATTATAGGTGCAGACTTCTCATATCACTTTGGTATTCTTGTGGATTTAAAACGACGACGTTAATTGGATTCTACTACCAACTTATTACCTCCCAGTGATTTTTCGAAACGTGTTAGTCCATTATTTCCGACACCAGCAAGGACAAAAATGGGACTCTTGTAAAACAGTACGTTGACCCAATCTGACGAATGATACATAAAAAAATAAGCTACTGATTTTGTTACGCATCACATCGTAACCAATAGTTGCTGTTCGTCCTCGAAGGCTTGCTCCTGCTCAGTTGAAAAACGTCAGAGTTGAGTTTCAACACATGCTGCCTTTCTCAAAGTCCATAGTCATCTTTTCTTTACATAATCTCGTCATGTGATTTGAAGTCATGTGGAGATTACCGCATTCTTAATAACGTCATAGTCTCATACAGATATCTAATACTTCACTTCCACAATTTTTCTGCTCTCGAATTTTCCTGATCTACTCTAAAATTGATCCTGTGAATAATTATCACCCGATGTCTATTATTTCGGGGTATATTCATAAAATAGCCATAGCGTTACCTTTCGGACTGTTTGAATTCCTTTGCATGTCATCTGGTCTATGACATGCTTTTCAAATATTCCAACGTTTTATAGCCTCTGCTCTGCAGGATCTACCATTTAAAATCCTCAAACATCTCATAACCCTGATCGGACATCTTTGACATCATGGTATTGTTATTAATCTCAACAAGTGTGAATTCGAAGGCCCTTCCCTCACTTTCTTGGAAAATGTTATCGATAAAGACGGAATTCGACCCCAGCATAGAAAATTATAATCAAACCTTAATTTCTCGGCTCTTATATTGCTATGCAAACTGAGAAAATTCCTAGTTTCCAACCCTTCATGAATTTATCTCGTGACAGAAAACAACAAGAATGAGTTTATCATACACGTTTCTACAACTACAATTATACTTGATCTCTGTCAAATATAATTCAAATCCAGTCGTTTTTATGAATTTAGAAAGTTGATTGACTGCCCTAGATTTCAAACTACCACCTGTTACGAGAAAGCTAACGGCTTCATTGAACGTTTACAATACTAATTTAAGACAGCTCTCAAGGCTCAACCAAATATGGCTCGAATTTTACCGTGAGTACTTCTAGGAGTTCTCCCCACAGCAGAATTGATCTAATGAATAGCTCTAAAACTACCTGGACAGATGATCACTGCGTTTGACATAGATTCAGCAGAAGATCCATCTTAGTTCGTGCATCATTTGCGAAGTCAGATTACGAAGGTTCTACAAATAATCTCTCGACACCAAAAACGTTAAAGTTCATGTTCCAGCAGAATTGTTTATTTTCTCGCATGTTTTCTTTTGCAGAGACACTGTTCCAAAACCCTTGCAAGCGCCTTATACAGATCCGTACAAAGTTATTCAATATAAGCGAAATCATAATGGAAATAAATGAATAAAAGGACAACAGCTGTTTTTTTTAAGACCAACTGTCGTCGAAAAGACTACTTGGCTTAATCATGAATAGATTATTGTGTTTAATATAACATCAGCATCAATGGAACATGTACAAAGCCACAATAGACATTTGACGGTACCTGGAACATGCACGAAATATTATATCAAACTTGGGAGATATGTTCGATGACCATAAGAATTTGCACAATTAATTTTTAACACTCATATACAAAAAAAAGAAAACATTTCTGTTTCTGTTCACACTCAATGACATTTTTTATAGAGACAGCAACTTTCTTCTACCACTTCATGTTTTGTGGCGAGGTTCTGTAGCAACCGATGAGCTCTCTCTTGATAATATTGTGATTGGCCTACTCTTCAGTCAGTTTATCTTGTTATATCGGCTAGAGACACCGTCACGTGATGCTAAGATTCCCCTCCCGATCATACTGTTAAAAATTGACCAGTGGCTTACAGGAAACCAATGAGGTATGACATCATCAACGAACTCTCTTCGACGCCATAATAGATTATTACAAATCACTTTATGGTAAGACACAACTCAATTTTTCTCGCACTGTGTCTACCTCTAGACTTACGTGTTACATATTGTAACAAAGTGAGGTGCGATTCAAACAGTTTTCTAGCGACACACTTTTTCTCTGCACCGTTTGAATACTTCTGTATTCATTTTCAACTCTATAATTGCAAATAGGGCGGTGAGCTGGCAGAAACATTAGCACGTCGGGCGAAATGCTTAGCGGTATTTCGTCTGCCGTTACGTTCTGAGTTCAAATTCTGCCGAGGTCGACTTTGCCTTTCATTCTTTCGGGGTCGATAAATTAAGTACCAGTTACGCACTGGGGTCGATGCAATCGACTTAATCCCTTTGTCTGTCCTTGTTTGTCCCCTGTATGTTTAGCCCCTTGTGGGCAAAAAAGAAAAAAAAAGTAAACATATTTTTCTTTTCTATGAAAAATGTTTGTGCCTTTTTTTTATATTTTCACATGCAGAGATAATGTCTTGCATGACGCATGTAGAATCTTCATGTGGTGAATTAAATTCTCAATTAGGCTTTTATTATTCGATCAAAAAAGACAAAAAAGAATGCTTTTCTCAAGCACAATGTATTTTTCAAAACCTCCATCTCCAGTTGTGCCTCTCGACAAAAGCACCAATAATAATAAACATTTCTCAATTAGTCACAAAAGTTCAAAGAGATACAAAGAGTACGAAACTTTAATTGGGGTTTAGAAAGTGATAAAAGAATAATGTGGAGAAGATGAGAAAAACCGCGTTTACAAATTACGGAGGGAAGTGATTAGAGACGTCATGCAATACATGGAAAGATGTGTTAAGAATTTTAAAGGTACACACACATATACATGCACACACATACATACGTACATACATACACACACACACACACACACACACACACACACACACACACACACACACATATATATATATATATATATATATACATACACTCACATAAGCACACGATCATATGCACATCCACATACATATAGCAGCAGGCGTGGCTGGGTGGTAACAAGCTTGCTTCTCAACTACATAATTTCGGGTTCAGTCCCACGGTCTTGTGTCTTGATCAATTGTCTTCTGCTATGGCTTTGGGCCGATCAAAGGTTTTGTGAGTGGATTTGGTAGAGGGAAACTGAAAGAAGCCCGTCGTATATATATATATATATATATATATATATATATATATATATATTTGATATATATATATATATTTGATATATATATATATATTTGATATATATATATATATATATATATATATATATATATGCATGTATGTATGCATGTGTGTGTGTATGTCTTTGTACCTGTGCTTGTCCCCCACTACTGCTTGCCAACCGCTGTTGGTATGTTTACTTCCATGTAACTTAGCGGTTCGGCACAAGTGACCGATAAAGTAAGTACCAGGCTTTATAAAAGTACTAGCTGTTTCTCTCCATTATTTTCGTTTTACTTGTTTCTAGTTAACCTGCCCCATCTTTCCAGGTATTCATCTTTAACATCTGTTTTACTCCGACAAATGTAATAATTAGGCTTCTTGGTCTTAGTCCTTAATCTTCACACCATGGTCTTTTCGTTGGGCTCTGTTTCGGTATAGCACTGCGGTCGTTGTGGGCTATTAGGGTCTGAAAGTCCATTTCAAGGCCTCCTGCCTACAGGTTACCTTTCATTAGCCCTACTTTTAAGCACTCTCCTATATAGTGACAGACAAATTATTATTAGTCATTGGTCTATGTCACGTCCAATATCCCTTATTGTGGCTATAATGTATAGTCAGAATTAAATCTGACAATTTCAGCCCGTATTTTGGCAGAGTCTTCCGTTTTAAAGATACAGAAAATAGTATCATAGCTTTTGCATTTTCCGATTGAAAATTTTTTATCTCGATACTTTCTGAAGAGTTTGTGGTACTAATAGATGCGAATTTTGTGAACAGGAGTATGTAACTTTTCTCTTTGCTCTCTCCTGGTTTATACTTTGTGACAAAGAAATGCTGTTCGGTGCTACAAAATACTCTCAGCTACATTTTCTTGCAACAGTTACAAGAAACACTCGAAACGGCTGGAGAAAATTATCTGAAGTCTTATTGCAACAGTAAACACTTAATTACTGTATCAAAGAGTTTGTGTTTACCTTGCTGAAATTTACGTTTTTGGAATCCCAACTGCATAATTTCCTGTAACATTATCTCGTCAGTCTCTTCAAAATTATTGGATATATTTCAGAGTTCCTCGCGATCGTCGAGTTCTTTTTCAAAAATTACCTCCGTTGATAGTACATATGAAGACAAGTAAATGACTTGGTTGTGGAATGTTTCAAGCACTACTTCCTTGAGATATATCATCCGGGCAAGGATAACAATTTGCAGGATGGTTACTATTTATGTAGTTATTGTGCTATGATTTATATTGAACACAAAGATGGCGTTACTTTCTTCTTATAACTATTTAAATTTAGCACAAGATCATAAATATGTAAGATTAAATGGCCATTTGGTACTTATTTTAATGAGCCCGGTGTGATAAAATGTAAAGTTGATCTCAAAGGAAATTACCTCACAGTCTTTCAGTCAACTTTCAATAGATGAAAGTTATTTAACCGTTGTTATTGATTTGTATGCGTGCATGCGCAAGTGCGTGCGCGTACGCGTGTCAGTGTTGTAACGTTGGTGATGTTTGATTCACTGTTTGGCTATTACAAGTGGGTTATTACAAGAAATAAAACAACGAAGATAGACGATGATACGGAATGACTCTATCTTTGAGCCCTAAGGAAATTTCTACGTTGACTTTTCACCTGCTAGAAGTCCCACTCAAACTCCGCTCTCCGAATAATAGAGTCCTTCATTGTTGTTGGCACTCCGTCGCTTACGACGTCGAGGGTTCCAGTTGATCCGATCAACGGAACAGCCTGCTCGTGAAATTAACGTGCAAGTGGCTGAGCACTCCACAGACACGTGTACCCTTAACGCAGTTCTCGGGATATTCAACGTGACACATTGTGACAAGGCTGACCTTTTGAATTACAGGCACAACAGAAACAGGAAGTAAGAGTGAGAGAAAGTTGTTATAAAAGAGGTTCGCCACCATCCCCTGCCGGAGCCACGTGGAGCTTTAGGTGTTTTCGCTCAATAAACACTCACAACGCCTGGTCTGGGAATCGAAACCGCGAGTCCGCTGCCTTAACCACTGGGCCATTGCGCCTCCACTGAGTTCTACATTAGTCACCGATAAACTACAGACCGCATAACTTTCATAATGGTATGCTTAACAAAAAATTACCTTGAACATTTTTAATGGTGGGCACCAGCTGATGACGAGTCGTCTCATGCAACCCGCTACACGAAAGACATTTTCCCATGACTGTCTTAGACACATAATGTCTGAAAAAAAAATTCGGTTGGTCACCACTAAGGTTTTTTAAGCATAAGAGAGCTCAATGAAGTGCTAAACAAAATAAATATAAAGTTTTTACTATTTGAAGCACAGAAAGAATAACAGTTTATTTAAGAACAGAACCACAGTTTTAAGAGAAGAATGAATCTCACATTCGGGTCCATTTTTTTTTTTCGAAGGCTTAATACGATAAGAACTGATTTGGATTTTAGTATTGTACTGAAAGTGGACAGCGAACTTCCTAGTCATGGAACTTACCTCTTGTTCTGAGATACGTATACACGCCACAGGTAAGAAATTTCTTCTTATTGCTTTTAAGTTTCTATTATGGTCGTAACAGAATTGGTTACATTGCTCCCAATTTGATGTTAACAATTCTATCGTGGTACATCTAGAAACCGAAATCAGGACCACTTACAAATTAATCACTCGATTAAGTAACCGATTCGTAAGTGGCGGGCTCCTGTTGTCTAATTGTCGGTAAATTGGGCCATGGAAAGTTAACTGTCATAACTGTAGGCATAGAGCAGTGTTGCTATGATACAAAGTGACAGCTTGTCATCTAGCAATTACGTCTTCGTATCGACGCAGTCACCTGCATCTCCGTAGGAGAGGTCAAGCGTAATAGGCTGAGGACGTTTGCTAATTGTTTATAACGACAGTGCTTGTCTATGAGTCATTTCGTCCTTTTTGATTGCATGGATAGATTTTGATTAAAAATTTGCCGGGGTAAAAGTACTAGAGTTACAAATATAACTCACCAAATTCTTAAAATAGTACCATGTATTGAACAATATGGCGGTACTGCATACATCAAAGATAAATATCTGAAAATGTTAAATGCTGAAAATAATAAGGGTTGGTCATAGCTAGAACGACTTTGATATTAGAACAGCTCGATCACATAAAAAATAAAATAAAATTCATTTAAAATATGTTATAAAGAGGGTGGATATTCTTTTCTACTCAAGGCACAAAATTTTGAGAGAGGGGGCCAGTCGATAAGATCGACCCCAATACGCAACTGATACTTAATTTATCGACCCCGAAAGGATGAAGGGCAAAGTCGACCTAAGCAGAATTTGAACTCAGAATTTAAAGACAGACGAAATACCGCTAAGCATTTCGCCCGGCGTGCTAACGTTTCTGCCAGTTCGCCGCCTTAAAGAGGATGGATATTGAATGATGTCATTTAATACTACACAAGGCCAGCGATTTTGAGAGGAAGGAACTAGTCGATTACATCGTTCCCCCGCCCTTGACTGGTGCTTATTTTAACGACTTCGAAAGGATGAAAGGCACCGTGGACCTGCACTGTTATTTGAACTCAGAACGTAAAGGTCGGGAAGAAATGCTCCCCAACATTTCGCCTGCCCAACGATTCTGCTGACTCGCCACCCTTTTAGTCTGACAGATAATGTTGTTTGGAATTCTAACCCAAGGTAAGCAATTTTAGAGGGAGGGAGGGTCAGTCGACTTCATCGCCCCCATAGCTTGACCCGAAACGATGGAAAGATAAGTTATCTCGGTGGTATTTGAACTCAGAACGCAAACAGCCGGAAGAAATCCCGTTGAATATTTTGCCCCGAACATGGTATCAATTCTGCCAGCTCGAAGCCTTAATATATCAGATAATAATGGTTTCCAATTTGGGCACAAGACCAGTAATTTCGGGGGAAGGGGTAAATCGATTATATCAACCCCAGTGCTCAACTGCTACTTATTCTATCGACCCCGAAAGGATGAAAGCCAAAGTCGACCTCGACGAAATTTGAACTGAGAACGTAAAAACGGACGAAGTACCGCTTAGCATTTTGTCCGGCGTGCTAACGATTCTGCCAGCTTGCCTCCTTCATGTATCAAATAATATTCACAATGTCAATGAAGTATTTTTTTTAGTGTTATTGTATAGCCCTAGAAGTAAAACCGGCAGCACTAGGCCAGAGCTCAAAGTGAGCGGTGGAAAATTTATGGGCACCGCGGACCAAAGGTGAGGGGTCATCTCTCCAATCATTACTTAATTGTCCTAATTTTTCATAAATATTTTCCTTTTATATTCTAAGTATGAATCATCTGGTAAAAACATTTTATTGACTTTCCATATTATATTGATGAAATAAGGCAGGGAGCTGGCAGAATCGTTAGCACGCCAGGAAAAATGCTTAGCAGCATTTTGTGATTCTTTACCGTCTGAGTTCAAATTCCGCTGAGGTCGACTTTATCTTTCATCCTTTTGAGATCGACGAGATAAGTACCAGTTGAGCCCTGGGGTCGATGTAGTCGACTTATCCCATCCACCGAACTTGCTGGCTTTGTGCCAAAATTTGAAACCATATTATATTGATGAAATGGAATCTTTTCGTGGTGATCAACCTGTAAGCAGTAACTGTTTTTTGTGGCACATTTAATTTTGTTGTCACCTAAATCACTAAAATCCGGGGAGGGGGGGGGGGGGTCCTTTAAATTCTATACAGATTAGACAAAATTTCTGAAACCAATTCAAAACACGGGAATTTAGTAAAGAGAGAAGGTGAGCTGATTCCAAGAACAAAGGAGATTCGAGGAAAAGTTGGGGGTGTGGGAAACGAGGGACACTTTTGGGGTTTCGACTCACCACATGAAAGTGAAACGTTTCAAATTTTGGCGGATAATATCCTTACTCTATAGATTTCTTATTCGCAAGTTAATTATATTTCGATTGTATGTTCCAGCTGGTGTAAAGAAGGTGATAGCTGGATAAAGTAGTGAAAAAAAAATTAATGGCACACACACATTACTGAAGTGGGAGACAGGGGGCTGGTCTACTCTGGCGTCTGCCCTGCCTAGGTATATCCAGACCCACATTACTCAGTGTGTCCTTACTGTTATAAGATATATGTGTGATTTGACGCAGTCTTGGCCGTTATTTCTAACAACTCGAACGAAGCTTAGAGGTTCCCTTGTTGCCTCATGTTGATGTTATACACTTGTTGAGCGGAAGCGCAGTGGCCCAGTAGTTAGGGCAGCGGGCTCGTGGTCATAGGATCACGGTTTCGATTCCCAGACCGGGCGCTGTGAGTGTTTATTGAGCGAAAACACCTAAAGCTCCACGTGGCTCCCGTAGGGGTTGGGGGCGAACCCTGCTGTACTCTTTCACCACAACCTTCTCTCACTCTTTCTTCCTGTTTCTGTTATGCCTGTATTTCAAAGGGCCAGCCTTGTCACACTCTGTGTCACGCTGAATCTCCTCGAGAATTACGTTAAGGGTACACGTGTCTGTGGAGTGCTCAGCCACTTGCATGTTAATTTCACAAGCAGGCTGTTCCGTTGATCGGATCAACTGGAACCCTCGTCGTCGTAAGCGACGGAGTACCACTTGTTGAACTTCAAAATCCAATGCTTAACTAATCAATATTACCAAGTTCTTTAGTTGATCAATGTTCTCATGTTAATAAAGAAATTGTTGATTGGGGTAGACAATATACACGTTTTTGTTTTCGTTTAGTAATTTTAACAAGCAAAAGAGGGAGTCTCTATGTAATCGGTAGACTTGCTGGAAACAACAGATAATTCTCCTTAGTGTCTTCAAGAGTAAAAAACACATCGAATGTAGTCATATGAAACAGAGAGAGAGAGAGAGAGAGAGAGAGAGAGAGAGAGAGAGAGAGAGAGTAACAATTAGCAATGTATCTGGCCAGGTCTTCTACTATTTCAGACTTATCAGCAAAATGATTGACAGTCAAAATGGTGATCCGTTCCAAGTGAGCCGATTCTTCGGCCCACTTTCGAGTGCCAACTGAATCTAGTTAATTTAAACAGGAACATGACTAGTGGTTAAAAAGTTGAATTATTTACCACACTATTCCCTGTTCGATCTCATTGTATAACACATTGGGTAAGTGTCCGTTGATATTGTAACGGGGATCCGAGCACAAATCGTTGGATACTCGGTACTCGGTCAGACACCACTAGTGAACCACCAGTTTCACGTGATCGGTCTACAAATCGACCAGTCAGCGTGAGGCTGTGACGTAATGTGTTCTGCGATTTAACCTCTTGTCCCCTATAAAATCCGTTTTGGCGCTTTAAGTATTCGCAGAGTGTTGAAGGGCGGCTGACTGATTGATGCGTCTCCTATTTTGCCATACAGGCAGTTCTGGATATTTGAGTAGATAACTCCATGTTCTCATAAGTAATTTCTATGGATGCGGCGTAGTTCTCTCTCTCTCTCTCTCTCTCTCTCTCTCTCTCTCCCAGTCGGCAATTATTAATATGTTTTTCAGTGTAATTGGTCAACACCAAATATCATTATGACCAACAATAAATATCAAGTTGAATGTTAGTGAGTTTGCTTCAGTTATTATTCACATGTACACTACACAATATTAATGAAGCCGTTCAATCTAGAAGTGGCGACGTATACTTCTGAAGTCCACCTTCATTAACCAGTTTGACTCACCAACAAGTAAGACCACGCTACAATACGACTGTGGGCTGAAAAGTTCATAGGGTGTCTGAAAGAGTGATTGCTAGAGCTGTGAAATCATGCATACGTTAATTTCAACTCTCCTTATTAATAACTATATTGTTTCTTTCCAGGGAAACTGACATCTGACTGTCTAAAGAAGACTTCAATAGTGACTAGTACGACTTCTCTTGAAGATGGACAAAATTGGGCATCGTGGTGTTATCATCGTGGTGTTATCATAGTTGCTACATTAGGTGATGACGCTCCAGTTTTATATACAGTGCAAAAAATGGGGAGCAGAACTTAGGAGAGAAAGGGATAATCTTGAAGATGACCCAAGATCTGGACGTCTTGCAACTTCCACCACCGAGGATAACATTGATCATATTCACCGTTTGATTAATAACAGACAATTGACTATAAATCAAATAGCCAATGCTTTTAACATATCCTGTGCGAGTGTTGAGAATATTCTGTGCAATGAACTTGGCATTATGAAGGCTTCTATTTGGTGGGTTCCACGTCTTCTGACATCTGATGAAAAGCGCACCAGGTTGATCACATCACGGCAAAATATGACATATTGTTTCAGACAGATTCGGCTGGCTTCCTTGAACGTTTCCAAAGCCGGAATGAGTGTGGGGTTCATCACTTTGAGATAGAAACAAAGAGGCAATCTATGCAGTGGAAACACCTTCCTCATCTCTCCAAACAAGGCCCAAATCGTTTCATCTGCAGGGACGATGACACCCTCGGTTTTTGTGGGTGCAGGGAATTGTGTTGATTGACTATCTTCAAAAGGGCCACACTATTAATGCAGAGTACTATGCTAACTTGCTGAGTTAGTTACGAAAGGCTATCACGACCAAACGCTCAGGAAAACTGACGAAAGCGATCTTGCTTCACCAGGACAATGCTCCAACAAATAAGTTCTTGATTTCAATGGCTGTTATGTGTGACTGCGAATTTGAACTAGTTGATCACCCATCCTATTCACCTGATTTCGCCACATCTGACTATCATCTGTTCTTTAACATGCAAAAACACTTGACTAGGAACCAGTATCACAGTGATGATGATGACGTAATATCTGCTGTTGATGACATTTTTGGACAACTCAATGAAATCTTCGCCAATAGGATACAAACACTGCAACACCGATGGAAGAAATGTGTAGACCACAAGGGGGACTATGTTGAAAAATAAATCTCATTCGGTTACATTTCATGAGAGTATTTTGGTCAGCCTATGAACTTTGCATGATTGCAAAGCATTCACTGCACTTATATCGATCATGTTGTAGAATATAAACAGAGGCCATCTTCGAGTCATTCTTTCCCAAGTGTATGTTCTTACCATCTTATCTAGGGTATCTACTCCTCCTTTTGTTTTGTTGTAACATGTAATAATTTCAGATTTATTTTCATCACTTTTGAATCAATTGAAGGCTGAGAGTGCATAATATTTGTAAGTGTGAGAACATAATCTTTCTTGGTACAATAAGATAGGATCATGGAATCCTTTTGAAATCCAAATATTGTGCTGCTGATTTCTCTTTATTTTCCATTTGTGAAAGCACTTGGAAGTTCATATCTGTTCTTTCTAATTGTTCCAACTAAAGTAGTTTTCTGGCTAAGCAGCTTTTGAGCCAATCCTAGACTTGTAAAAAAATTATCTCAAGTTATATTGCGACCAGTATTTTCAAGTTCTTTTACTAGCTCTTCAACAACTCTTGAACCTTGATTTATCTTCCTCCCTTTTACTGGGACTTTTCCAGTGTAGATTTATATTTTCCAGGCATAAGATGTTTCACAGTCACATATTGCCCAATTTTAATTCCATATTTCCCTGGTTTTGAAGGAATATATACCCGGAATGGGCAGCGCCCTCTGAATGAAACTAATTGTTCATCAGTTGTCATGCATTTACTTGGAACGTATCCATCTTGCAAATTCTGATTCTACATTTCAAATACTTCTCTTATGGGCTCCAATTTATCATCACTTTTCTTTTTTCCTCTTGCACTAGCATCATCAAAGTGCAATACTTGTAAAATCTGTTGAAATCTTCCTCAGCTCATAATTTTGTTGAATATTGGGCGGCCATTTTCATGTTTACATTTATAAACACCTATAAGAATAATCAGTCCAATAAATTTCTTTAGTTCAGAGTGATCAATTTCCTTCCAATTATCTTTTTAAACAGCCTGACCTTCAACATTTGTCCATTTATGAATTACTTCAAGAAGATTCTGGTGCATAAAGATAGTAAAACATGTTTCAATGTTATTGCAGGACCTTTTAGCAAAAACGGGATGGTCCACATTCTTGGCGCACAATATTGCAAGATGAAGTTCTTACTGCTGCTTGAGTAGGAGGGTTAGAATGCCAAACTTCTTGTCTGTCTCTGGAAACGTATCACTCATTCATAATTGAGTGGCTCACAGATAATTGTTTTTTGAGTATCTTCATCATCTGATGACACAGAACCTAAACTGTCCAGTGCACAATCACTTTCACCATCATCTTCAAAGCAATAGAAAGAATCACTATTATCTTCTTTGCATTCTTCATCCAATTCCAATAACCTTTTCGACATTTGGTCTTCGCTCAAGTTTTCACATCTAACCATATTGGAAAGCATAACTGAACTACATGAAACTTGATTGCAGACTAAAGACAGATATTGCTCTCTCACATATTTATACTCTCCTGAAAGATGATGCAATATACTGTAAGAATTGCATCATCACAGAAATACTGCGTCACCCTATAACCTTAGCAGATTAAAGGTGATGCAATACCACACAAATTTACAGGAATATTTTCATAATTTTTCCTATTTTATCTAAAATTTAGCAAATAAATTGAATATAATTTTATCTATTTTGTATCTGATAAATATCTAGGAAAATAATATTTGATGCTGCTTTTATTCTGTTTAGAATGACAACTGAATTGTCTGAATTTAATTAGAGGGTCCAGTGGACCCATATGGTAATTAATGTACAAAGTGAAATTTTCTAGCTTTTATAAACACACGGAAAATTTCCCATTTGACAAATAAAAGAGAGTCAAAAAAAAATAAGGTTCACAAGAAATCAGCAGAATCAAATAATATAAACAGTAGGAAAAAGCAACTGAAAAAACTGAAATGGGTCAATTGGACCCATTGGTAGACAGAAGGTTAAACAATACAGTTCTACATGTAGGATTATATTGTTTAGAACATCTTTTATGTTCCTGCTCCATTAAGAGATGAGCTTGGGATAAACTACTATATAACTAAAGATGTTTATAAAGTGTTTTAAACAGTGTTTATTCAGCTGACAGGAAAGAGAATAAAACAAGAGACTGGAGAAAATCGAACCAACGTCTCTAATATTAACACTGACATATTTAGCCACCTGACAATATTTGTATATTCTATATACTCTAGTGAATAAATACAGCAGTACAAAGACAAAGGAGATGCCATGTGCAGGATTAACATTTTATTTTTTTCCATTTGCTTTGTATACCAAAACAAACACCCTGCTTACAAAATATAAACACATTTACACTTCCAATTGTCAAATATCACACACATCTTTCAGCTATTCTAAAAATAATTCACATTTGATGCTCTCTTAAAATAATGATTTCTGATATAAACTGAAGGTAGAATCAATCTGCAGTATATTTCTGGCTCTGATTTTATTGATTTTGAACTGATAGAAGACAACATTGATTTTGGAGCAATTTGAACTGAGAATGTTATGGTGTGAGGTTACATATTGTATTAGAATAATCATATGAAATATTCGGGGATGCCTATGACAAGAAAACCTAATGGTAAAGTGGCTATTGATGTAGGAATTGAAGAAATTCTAATAGAGGTAATAAAAGTAGTCCTCAGTGATGAGAACAATTTTTTTCTAAATGTCTAACTTTGATAAAAAATATAAACAAAAACAAGAAACCCAAAGGCAAGGGAAGACAATCCCTGAAATTTGCATTGAAATTATTTTAACATGGAATGCAAAAGTAGAGGGTCTAATCTGTATTTGTCTAGTGTTCAAGGTTTTTGCAAACTTGGAGCCCAAACACTTATAAAATTCCTGTGAAATTGTTATGAATTCATCGAATATTACTTTCACCTGAATAGGTATCCTGTATCATTTCATTTACATTCTCATTCAGTAAAGGAATAATTTCTATAAAGTTGCAGGATACTCTGGTTTCAGAATGTTGATACATCATTTTGGTATATATTTATCAAGAACCCTTTGGAAACAAAATGGTAATTTGTTCAAATGTCGTATTTTAATTGCTGGTGATTCCCATTTGGTGCTTGTGTTATAGAAATGTGACTGAAGGCTGTTTATGTCAGCCAGCATGTGCTATAGCAACCTATACTGGGTCAATACTGCAAACTAAAGAAACACCTGTCAATTTTTGTAGCACTATGACAAAAGTATACAACTTTCTTGCATGCATCTTCTGGGCAACAAAGTCTGTACAGCCATTAAGTGTTCAGAACCTTGAATACTGACACATCTTGAAACAGATTGCTGGATATGAACCACGGACTCATCAGTTGGTAGTTAGAACCCTATGTAGACTTTCAAAAAATCTCTAGTATAAAGAGCAAGAAAAAATTTGTGCTTGTTAATAATAACAAATTAAATATTTTGTTTGAATGCTCATATTTTCTTTATAATTCGGCCTTCTTTTCAGATAAAACAACAAAAAATATAAAGAAAAATCTTTTATTTGAAACAATAAGAAATTAAATCTAAATTTATTTCACATGTGCTATACAAACAAAGAAATAGCTGATTATTTTATTCTATTAGCTCAGTTTTTAAGTTTAAAAAAATAGCATAAATAAAAGAGTTGCTGCAACAAGATTTCAGAGATCATTGGTTGAATGTCACCCTTAATGTCTATTTAACAGGAACATCTCTTTAGATGGGGGTGGAGTCAATAAATAATGCTTCCCCTTTCTGTTTTATTTGTAAAGCATGTTTAGAGGAATGTAAATTAACTGCAATAATTAGCTTGTGGTATTATTCATAGCATGCTTTTATAGAGGAAATTTACACCTGACAAACACTCAGTTGAGGACTGTAAGTGATCCAATTAAATTGGTAGGCATCAAAATAATAATAAAAAAAAGGTTATCCATAAATATTATATTTCTTCTGCAGCAGTATATTTCAATATATCTCTAATGAGAGAAAAGTTTAAACCTACAGCTATACATAGATAATGATGTAAGCGTGAAAAATATTTTTAGTATCAACTATTTTGGCCCTTAAATCCCATATTATTTCTATTTAGAATATGTTAATTGTAACCATTATCTCAATTTCAAAGAATAATTGCCCAAAACTCTCCTATTAATAGCACATTTTTCTTTGATTTCATGCTGCACTAAAATATCAGCTATTGAAGTAATGTAGAGAAGTTGTGTGTGGTTACATATTGGCAAAGTGAAAACACATAAAACAGTTTGAGAAACAATCTGAAAAGGGACACACTAGGATTACTATTGGTGATACTAGTGCAAAGAACAGTAATACATATTTGCGAACTTGTCGCTATTGAGCCTTGTTATATGTTAGGCAAAACAATGCCTGTTTATTGATCCCTTTGCATTAAGTATGTATTTTGGATGCTCATGCATATGTGAGTGATGTATGTGTGTGAATGTATGTGTGTGTATGTATGTGTGAGGCAGAAAATATTGATAAAGAGTACAAGAAGAATAAGTTTTATTACTCCATAATAATATGATTTATTGCTATTTATGCGTCATGTGGCAACATCAATATATTTAGCTCAGAACATCATTATCATCATCATCATCATCATCATTGTCAATAATATAGATTTAAAAAATTAAAAATAAAGAGAGCTGTGACAAACATTCTGATTTTTGTTGACATCATAATTAAGACCAAATTTTATTTTCATAAGATTAAAACAAAATGGCAAAATATACTATAAGATCTTGATTAAAGCGAAATAAATGAATAAATAAATAAAAAAAAAACATTGTAGTTATGCAAAAAATAAAAACAAAATTAATAAGCTGCAGGCACTCACTATTTTGTACAATATCTTCATTTTCATCCTGTTGTATCAGAAAACTAAAATCGTGCACACATTTAGCTTTGAAAATCTTGTTTGAAAGAATCTTAGAAGAAAAGCTTTCCATTTGTTGCCTTTATGACTCATTCAAGATTTTCCATATATTCAGTAGAAATTTTAGGATGTTTTTCTTTCAAAGAGTTGTTCTTAGTATATCTGTCCATAAATATACATTCTCACACATATGAATATTTTGGGAAATATATTTCAGTTCCAAACGAAAATCTTAAGAAATACATGATGACACCTACAAGAACCTTGAGAGTAAACAGCTGAAAATGTACATCAATTTCAACAAAGAGGGAAGAAGTGACAGGTGAAGAAGACCTACTAGCAAATGCATCATTGGGATTTAATATTTTGTAATTATCATTTCAACATAATTTATGATCGTCATTGATCTTATTACACCTATTGGCCATTCAACACTAATTGTATGAATGAAACAAATGAAAAAAGGAAACTGAAGCCTTTATATTATTTCAACTAAAATGAAAACAAAGTTACTATATGATTTGGTCCCATGTAACAATAAAGTGTTTATCTTATATAATTTAAACATACAAAACCACATGACAATTTAACCTTAATTTTAAGAACAACAGCCAAAGCTCTTTGGATCAGATTGAATTTGAATGTAGCAGATTAAAAAAATAAAATGAAAAAAAGTGAAAGAAACAAGTTTTGTATATCTATAACTTCTAATGTTATGTCAAGCAACATATCTTCAGTCAATAATCGGAAAGCAAAAGAATATGTACTCTTGGGTAGTTGAATGAAAAAGAAAAGAGAAAATTTACATGATTTTATTTTTGTTTGATTTTTGTTTTCATTTAAAAAATAAAACAAAAGATTGAGCAGATATTACTAGCTTTTTTTCCTTTTTTTTAAAAAAAAAAAAATCATTTTTACACATTTAAGCAGCGGGAAATTCTAAAATTTCTAGTGCAATTTATTATTAACACAACCACAAAACTGTGTTTTCAACTGCTTCACTGAAAATTTTAGAAATTTTCCTGAAAAGAATGGTCAAAGAAGGAAGGAGAGACAAAGAATAAAAAAAAAACAAAAAAGAATAGAAGAATATCAAGGACAGAAATGCAAATATTATCTTTCTGAGGAAGTTTTAAGTTTCTCAGAGACACCATGTTTACTTGGGACAGATACCTGTTCTCTAAGAAAACAACGTCTTTCGAGTGCAGACACAAGCTATTTCAAAAATGTGTTTCCTCAAGCAGGGTCCCAAATCTGTCAGAGATCTGATATTCGGCTGGGCAAGTCCCAGGTATGTCATATAGTCTATATTCACTAAGGCAGAGTCCCCAGTTTCAGAATTACTATCAAATACTCCTCTCCCACATTCTAATAGTTATCAATTGTAAATGTTGTAATGATAACAAAAATAAGTTGTCAATGAGAATGCCAGTGAGAAACTATATTTATACATCACACTACAGAGTACATTCCAAAGAGAATGTAGACAAAAAGGTTAAAAAGAATATGTATATATATATATATACATCATATATATATTTATAAATTATATATTATATATATAATTATATACACACACACATATATATATACACTCATATATATACATACATACATATAGATAGGTATGTATATATGTATCTATGTATGTGTATATGTATGTATATGTAAACAGGTAATTGTGATTCATAAATGTACCATTTCTATTTTCATGCAGTTATAATATTAAGCATAGAAAGATGTATTTGTGTGTATGTACAAACATACATACATGCAGCCATATAGTTGCCAATATGTACATACAATAAGTGTGAAGTTAGATCTATTTGTTATACAAATCAGATACAGATGAAATTTTCTGATCTAATAACAAACAATGTATATTACATATTTTCCTTTTCTTAATAGACTTGCGATGTAACATATGATATACATATATATATATATATATATATATATATATATATATATACATATATATATGTATGTATATACACACACATATACACATACATATATATATACATATATATACGCACATATATATGAATATTTATATTCATATATTTATATTGATATATTTACATGTATATATATAAGTATATACTTACATATATAAACATGCATAGGTATATGCAAGTATGTATATATATTATACATGAATATATACATATATATGATTACTGAGCAGGAAACACTACTCTCAACTGGAAATGGAAGCTCCTTTAAATTATTTTATTTTAATTTTTGAATTTCCAAGAAATGCAAAAGAAATCTTAAATTAAGAGAAAACAGTTGGAGGTGAATTAATTTTAGAGAACTCATAAAATGAACTAAAATACAGTATTAAACAAAGAAAAACATCTTGGCAGAAGTAAATTGAAGAGAATCTATGGTAGCTTCATAAATTAAGCTGTACACATGCATTAAGAGTTGTATGTTATATTTCTATCATTAGATAAGCAATATCTCCATATGTTGACTATATGTCTGGATTATACATATGTATAATGCATGTATGTGTGTATATATATTGTATCTTAAGGAGATGAATACAAAATGCCTGCATGTGGGAAGATATTAAAATGCATTTTTGTAACTCTTATAGGATTACAAAATGTTTTTAAAGCCATCGATAAGATTGAACTCACCTCCACAAGTAGTAAAGCAATTTGATTTTAATGGTAAAACAATGTTGAATAGGTTGGAAAGGGGCATTGGTCAAAACATTTACAAAGCAGAAAATCAAAAGAAAAGTTAAACAGTGTACTCTGAGTCTGAATGTATTTCTATATCTCTCTCTTTCTCTAGACATCATACTCATCATCTAACAACAACTGTATCAAACTAAAACCTAGATTCAAGCAAAGATGAATAACCAATTTCCCTGAATGAGCCAGACTTCATATCATTCTTGGCTTGATCAGTGTCAGCAATAAAAGAAAAGGAATAGGCTATGAGAAAGACAAATATTTTCTTCCACACTGTCTTTCTCTCCTATCCTCTTTCCTTTCTCATAATAATTTTCAATAACTCATATCAATGTAACACTCACTATGTAGCCTTCAAAATTAAAGAAAAAAAGAACAAATGAAAATGAAAGCAAAATACTAACAAATATTTGTATTTGTATGTTGTTGTTTGCACATAGTACATATAATATAGATATATCCTTAAATATGTGCATACACATGTGTACATGTATACACCTACTGTCATATAATTAAGTACACACAAACATACACATACAGTATATATATAAATATATATATATATATATATATATATATATATATATACACATGTATGTATATAAATGTGAATATGTATATGCATATATATATATATATTTATATTTACATATGTTTATAAATGTAAACATCTATATATGTACATGTGAATAAATATAGATATACACATATGAGTATGAATATATATATGTGTATTTATATATATACATACAAATGTATGCATATATATATACATACATACACCTCTTACTTTAAAAACTGGAAGAATATTACATAAAAAATAAAGGAAATCAATTATTTTTCTTGCTTATAAAATGTAAGAGTATTTGTAAAACAATGACATTTAACTATAGGCGAAGGGAAAAGTAGCAATACCAGTGGTGGTTGGTAGTAGTTATTGATACAGTCACTGTTATAAGAAATATTCTGGCAGGGTGTTAATAATTTTAAAAGATCAGAGCTTGTGAGTATTTCAGATAGTTTGTGGTGATTTGATGGTGATTTCCTAGGTAACTTGCTCAGTTTTCATTCTCACTGCAGCCAATTCATCCTGCACAGTAGTTTTTTTAGTTGTTTGTTTGAATTTTTTATTAAATTTTTTTTTTTTACTTTATATACACTCAGACATATCCATTCACTCGACTGTTTTTGTTTTCACTTTGGTCCTTAATTCATCTGCTAAAACCCAGCCATTCCCTTGTTTTAAGCACCTACAAATCAGTTGGTCAGAATCTTAGCAGTTAAAGTTAGCAGTGCTGTGAAAAGGAATTCTTGATAATGCCTAGTTGAAGCAGAAGACCATTGTTCTGTAAAATAAAATAAAATAAAAAAAAAAGAAAAAGAAAGAAGATTAGTCAAGGTAAATGACAAAATATTGAAGTATTTAACAATAAAATAAATCTGGGATAATGAGGGATAATATATTTATAATACAACAGTTTTCTGATCGAAATGCTAGATTGAAATAGATATATTTAATAATTGGAATTGTAAATTTTTAAAAACAATATATCACTAAGTTGTAGACTCTACTTCATGAATTTTAAAAAATTCTTCTTCTATGTTAATAGAATGTGTGTAAATGAAGGAACATTCAATTATTACGGTTAAGTTGAAAGATAATTCTAGAAAATAAAAATCTAAACACTTGTATGCTTGTATCTATATATATATATATATATATATATATATATATACATATCCATACATACATACACACATATAAATGTATACATATATATAACTATATATATATATATATATATATATATATATATATATATATATATATATATATATGTACACATACACATATATACATACACACATATGTGTGTGTGTATGTGCGTAGATATATATATATATATATATATATATATATATATATATATATATATATATATATATATATATATATATATATATATATATATATTATATATATATATATATATATATTATATATATATATATATATATATTATATATATATATGAAACAAAAAGTTTTCTTCCTTTGAAGTTTTGCTGGATAGTATATTATTTTCTGAGTTCATAGGAAATATAATCAGAAACCAAACAAAATGCTGAACACTGAGTACAATGAACGCTAAAACAACAGAGAAAGCAAGTTCAGGCTCTGTTGATACTTTAAATATTTCTTTACTCATCAATTCAGTGTATTTGTAAGTAGAGGTTATAAAAGTAATTCAATATTAAGCCTTAATTCCCTCCGTCTTTTATCTTCTTGTTTTTCTGAATTGGCAGAATATCACAATTTCTTTTGAGATTACTGGTGCTAATAAAATATATTAAACTAGAAGGAATTCATTAGGGAATATAAGCTCCTACATTAAAAAATGAATAATGACCTAAAGGACCATGATACCTTGTATCATGGAGACTGTAATGAGGCTATAAGGGTGAGAATCCATATTTAGAGTGAATAAGAATCAGATGAAACCAAACTGATTAGTCATTGTTTCAAAACAGAATTTTTTGAGTCCTAAGGTGGAATATGGGCAAGGAGGCAGTCTGTTTCCAATGGTGGCTGTGCAGAGGAATAAAAAAAGTGGAAGAACTTTGGCAGAAGGTTTGGCTTTGAGTTATGTCAGCGCTGAGTGAGTGGCACTTAGTTTGTAGTACATGTTGAGCATAAAGTACTGATAGACAGCATCGTGCAAGAAGAAAAGATCTCTGCTTCATGCAAAACGTAATAAAATATAAAATACCCACGCATGTTTAAATACACATTTGAAATACAGCATGATTCCAAAATGAGCAGAATATAATGTGGACAGTGAGGCTAATAAAAATGTTTAACAAGACTTACTTTCAGTTAACCTTACAGGGTGAGTGTGAACTTTATTATCTTCAGTTTCAACTTCTAGGAAGAAAGTTGTGTTGAAATGGCGTTTCAAAACTTTATCAATTGTCAGTGTAACTCTGTGCACACCGTCTACAACCTGGAATAGAATAAAACAGGGGTTAGAGAGTGTATGATGTGCTTTGTGTGTTTTGCGCGGGTTTAATGAAATTATTATTTATTCATAGACAGAATTTTCATGAAAATAAGCTATTTTCAGAAATAATCTTAAGCTGATAAAAAATCAAAGCAAATTGTAAATTTTCTTTTAGAATATTTATTTGTTTGTAACTAAAATTTTTAAACAAAATGGAAAACAAAGTGCATTTATCTCAGTCTCTTTAAATGTGTGTGCATGTACACACACACATAGACACATGCATACACATTCACACACAGAATATTATTTTTTAAGTTTTTGTTTTGATCTGTTGATGAGAAAAAAGACAAAGAATATATACAATATATAGTTCTGGTGATGATTTATTTGAGATTAATTTGCTTCAATACACACACACACACACACACACACACACACACACACACACACACACACACACACACACACACACACACACACATAGTGTTATTTTTTTTTTCTAGTGGACCACACCAATCCCAGTTAAATTGCTAAGTAACAAATTTGACATTAAGGTATATAATATGCATATCATTTCATATGTATCTGTTTGTGTGTTAGGCATGTATTTGCAATTGTGTATCTGATAGAACTCAGTGAAGACATTAGAAAGGGTCTTTTATATAAAGGACGATGATAGAGTAATGACTAAGAGGGAAGAGAGAGAGAGAGAGAGAGAGAGAGAGAGAGAGAGAGAGAGAGAGAGAGAGAGAGAAATTTATTACTGAAAGGTTTATATTTGAGGGACAAAACAGCAATATGTTTCAAAATGGCTTGCAAACATTATATCCACACACATACACATTAGCACATAGTGCAGCATTGTAGCTACAGATGTATGAAATTATGAAGTTAATGCAGAGGCACAGATCAAAGCCAGGAAAAAAACAATTCAAATAAATCTCTTTAGCTGCAGAGGTTCATTACACACACATATGAACATCTGCATACGTGTGTTTCATATATGTATGTGTGTAATAGATAAATTGATATAAGTATGTATGAAATAAATATATAAAACCCATTATTTATGTCTTATATCTGTGTGTGTGTGTGTGTGTGAAAGTGTGTGCAAATACAATGTATGTGTGTGTGTGTATATATATATATATATATACACACACACACAAACACATACATATATATATATATATATATATATATATATATATATATATAATTTTAAGTATAAAAATATTAGATATTTTTATATTTAAAAAATCTTGATTATATGCATTTATCAACTGTCTGTTCAATGATGGCAAGCAAAGGTCACTTGGAATATTTAAAGGCCTGTAATCAGAACTAAATATGTTTTGTTTTGAAGAATCCTGGCAAAAGCATGCAGATGGCTTATTTTAAATTGTATAAAAACTAGAAATTAAAATGCAATGTTTGTATGAATCTCATAGATGCCATTTTACTCTTTCACTTATTCCTTTATTGGCTTTGATCACTGGAATGAAGCAACGCTGGTGTGACTCATTACAAGGTTTCTGGTTTGTTAATCTCACTGTTAACATTCATCATCAGCATCAACATTATTTAACGTCTGCTTGTCTGTTTTCCATGCTGGCATGGGTTGGATGGTTTGACAGGAGCTGGCAAGCCAGAGGACTGCGTTAAGCTCTACTGTCTGTTTTGAAATGATTTATATAGGTGTCTTGCTGCAGAGAAGATACATAGTTACCACAGTTGGAGAGAGAGAAAGAGAGAGAGGGGGAGGGAGGGAGAGAGGGAAAGTGAGCGATCAAGAATGAGAGAATGTGGGAGTGGAAGTTATCAATGTGTTGAGGGTTTTCCTTTGATAAAATGGGAAGGATTCAACATACTAGTTGAACATAAAAACAGACATGAATTCTTGGACACAACACATGCAGACACTCACACACACAAACGCACGCACACACTCACACACGCACACAGATAAATTGGAATGCAGTCATGCTGGAGCACTACCTCAAAGGGTTTTGTCGAACAAATTCATCCCTGTACTTGAGTAAGAGTATTCTGTCACACCTGTGAGGTTGACCAAAGACTTCTGAGTGAAATATGGAAGACATAATTTGGTGTGTGTGTGTTTGTTTGTATCTATCTATCTGTCTGTCTGTCTGTCTGTCTATCTAGCTATCAATATAATAAATAATCAGGGATTATCAACCTGGGCAAAATACTTCATAAGATCTCTGTTGGCACACGCACACTACTGGAAACAACTGTAAGCCAAATTTGCTCCAATAAGGGAAAAATATGTAATGATCATTATTTTCAACTTGCTTCTTATATATCTATCAATGTATATATATATATATATATATATATATATATATATATATAAGGAGGTGTTAAACAGTTCCTGGCTTTGGGCAAGAGAAAATACAGGAGAATCAGTTAATCAGGATTTTATTCAAAACATTCCCCTCTTGTGCACTTATTGCCGTGGTCCTTCAGTTTTTCGAAGCCATGTAAATGAATTTGGAAGGTTGGGCCTCCAGCCAGGCCTTTTGCGATACCCTTAAAGCCAGGAACTTTTCAGTATCCCTTTGTGTATATATGTATAAATTCATATGTGTGTGTGTATATATAAATTTCTAAGTGTATGCATATATATACACATACATATTTATATATATATATATATATATATATATATATATATATATATATATATATGTGTGTGTGTGTGTGTGTGTGTGTGTGTGTGTGTGTGTGTGTGTGTGTGTGTGTGTATGTGTATGTGTGAGAGTGTTTCGGTTGATGTAGTTAGATCTACATCTACATAAGTATATCTCTGTCTGTCTGTCTGTCTATCTATTTACCCACATGCAAATTCATCTATATATATATATATATATATATATATATATATATATATATATATATATACATATAATCATATACACACACATATATACATTTTATTCCAGAGCTCTTCTAATGTAAATGCAGGCCACTCTCAACATCAAAGAATATCAACATCTTCTATTCTATGAAGCATTGATGAAAGTGGAATATCAGCTTTCACGCACACTCTTTCAGATATGCACCCCTGCCTTAACACATTTACATACATACATGCATATGTATATGCAGTCAACCTGTTCCTTGTAATAGTTTAAGAAACGTGTACTCTACTAAAAATTATTGAGTAATCATTCAGGTTAATGTTAGTTATTTTTATTTACAACTTGAAACAAAAGCAAGCATTAATGTAACACTTACATACATATTTATGTAATATACATATATATATATATACATATATATATATATATATATATATATATATATATATATATATATATACATATATATATATATATATATATATATATATATATATATATCAATACAGGCATGTATGCTTGTATATTTATCTATTTGTTTATCAATTTATATATGTATATATATATATATATATATATATATATATATATATATATATATATATATATATATGTATGTATACACATACACAGTGCACAGTAGGTTGAAATGATCATAGTGAATAAAAAGTCGTGATTTCTATTTTCTTTCTTTTACACTTTATACTCATACAAACGCATTGTATGCATGTATGTATATATGTATGTATGTATGTATGTATGTATGTATGTATGTAAAATGCATGTGCATATATTTATGTGTGTCTTTGTGTATGTGTTTATCCCCACCACTGCTTGATAAATGGTATTGGTTTATGTCCCTGCAACTTAGCTGTTCAGCAAAAGAGGCTGACTGATAGAATAAATATCAGGCTTAAAAGATTAGGTTCTGGGATTGATTTATGTGATTAAACACTCTGCAGTTCAATGATTGCAACAGGTAAAAGATCTGTGTATATGTGTGTGTTTTTATATATATATATATATATATATATATATATATATATATATATATACACACACACACACACACACACACACACACACACACACACTGGATCTGGATGCAATGAGTAAATTGTTGCCATTTATATTTTTAATATCACACATGTGCATTGTTTGTGTTTGATTTTGTCAACTACACAGTATTAGGATCAGTTGGGCATCATCTGCGAGAAAAACAGCACCATGATGCAATTCACTCTGCTAGAAATTTGTAAGCAACATGCTGCACTGCTTGGTATTCACACTGGAAGCTCCATTGCGGATGTTTCAGAGTGTTTGGGTGTCAATCTGAGGACAGTGCAATCTGAGGACATGTACTGAGAGTGATAAAAATCGAACTTCCAGTCAGTATCATGGTGTTACCTTCATTTATCTTTCCACATGGCCTCAGACTCAGCACAGAGGCCTACATCAAGTGCCTTGGTCAGAGGGTCACTGCTAGAAGACCCTGTGTCTGGTTACAAGATCCTGCACCATGCCACACAAGCAGGAGAACCCAGTCATGTCTGTCAGACAACCTCTACGACCGACGACGTCACTCCTAACATCTGGCCACCAAACTCTCCAAACTGCAACCCCCTTGATTAATATGTGTGGGGCACAGTTGAGTGATAGACAAACAAAAAATTCCTTGTAATACTGATGAACTGAAGTCAAGGATTATGACAAGGAGACTGTCCAGAATAATTGCAGGAGATTCTGGAGTCCCCTGGTTGAAGCCAATGGTGATTTTATTAAATAAATTTACTAGTATTTCAAGATATTTTTATGTAATTTCGGTAAATATATCTGTTAAAATGAGATGTCAGTGTTATTTTCATTTTTGCGTAATTTAGAACAGTTTAATCATTGCACCCTGTATATATGTATATATATATATATATATATATATATATATACCCACACACATACAAACATGCATGCATGCACACACACACACATGTATATATATATATATATATATTTATTGAGAATCTATGTCACTACTTTTATAAAGTTTTGTCAGTCTTACTAATAATGATATTGCTTTTATTCAATTACATATTTTTTTACCAAGGGATGTTGCAACTCCTTACCTCTTCTGATTGAGTATATTCAACAGTTTCATTATTTGGTTCTACCACTGAAACATCTCCATATCTCCAAGCATGCTTTGTGATTGGTGGATTGGCCTCAACTTCACATTCTAATGTTACATAACGATCATTTAGGATTGCTGATTTGTTTTTACAAGTGAATTGTGGATCAACTGCAAGATTTCAAATAGAAATTTATACAAAATATATTGAAGAGAAACAATACATGTAATACAAGTATGCAGCCAGCAGGTTGGTTGCATGGTTGAAATGTTAGAAGAACAAAGAAGATGCAAAATATACGTGAAAAACTTAGAAACAATATTGTATATTCTATCTGTTCAAACTGAAAAGTAAGAATCAATGGAGCTATGATATTTTGTAGTTTAGGAACCACCCTAAAAATCTATCCCTAAACTTTCAGCACACTTAAAGCTGTTATCTGCTTTGCACAAAAGGTGTTTCAATCGTGGTTGAAAGAAGCTTAAAAAAATCTAAAGCTTTTGTTGTAGTTTTGAAAAGACTGTAATAATTCTATTGGGCAGTACACAAATATATGTATTGATGATTTATTTCTATAAAATACAACAAAATGTTGCATTATTCAGTATGGTAGTGAAAGTTTCATGAAAATAAACCCCATGCATTGGTAATTGTGACTTAAATGACAGCTCTATAGAAATACTGCATAGTGATTTTTCAATTGTTTATATTTTTGAGAATAAAAGTTACAGAAGCTTGGTAGTTGAATGTTTTATTTGTATTCAATGACTTCAATTGCAGTTTTATTTTGCCTAAAAGTCTGGCATAAAATTCTGAATAGCATAGATTTTATTTAGTTATTGAAGCCTTTGAAACAAAATTTCTAGATGATCAATTGAATATTTAAACAAAAAATACTATATAGGGTCAGGAACATGGTATCTAAAACCTGCATATATTGTATACAATATAGTGTATCTAATAATAATAATTATATCATAGTCTATATTGTGATGTGATTCTAGCTAGATCTGGATGGTTTAAGGCTTCAGACCCATGTAGTGCAGTGATTATGCCAGGAATTCTTATATGGCAGTTGAACACAGAGGGAGTCTGGATATAGTCCACCAGCCATGGCTGTCGTGGCAAAAGACAGTTAGAGATAAAGAAAGCCTTCTGCAAAGCAAATCCCAGTCACTTCAAAAAAAAAAAAACCCAAAAAACTTAGATGCTGCATCAGTTTCACCAGGCAAATTGTATTTTGCATCTCCCAGCCACTGAGCATACGAAGCCAGCAATGGCAGGAATACCCAAACATGAAAAATAGTGGATTGATCACACAAATAGAAACGTGTTGTCTTATGTGTTTTACATTGTGAGAGGACCGAAGTCTAACTTGTGCTGATTGGAGACTATTTGTTTTTGTGTATTTAAAGTAAGTCAGACCAATGAGTAACATACTTTAATAAGCTATAATTCTTGAAAGCATTATATTCAGCACTACAAACCAACAAAATGGTTTCATTATTCATGAACCCTAAGTTATAAGTAAATGGATTGGGCCCTTGAGATTTTCCTGTTTCTGACCCATTTCACTACTGTTTACAACATATGAACAACTGAACATTTAGATGGTATTCAAATATATTCCCTATATGAGATATTTAAAATATGCTCCAGTTCAAAATATCAACTAAGAAGGGAACATTTTACGGTAGCTGCATATCAAGTAATGAAACTTGTGCAATTTCTGTGGTTATAGTGTTGTTCAATATTTATTGCCTTGCTCTACTCAGGGTCATACATATGAGGCCAAATGTATAAAAGCATTCTATGGACTGGGAAACTCAAAATATGTATAACATTAAACTCATGTTATAAAATCATAACAATTAAAAATCTCTTCTCTTACTTCAGTCATGTACATCATCATTATTGTGATCATCATCATTGTTGGTGGAGAGCTGGCAAAATGCTTTTCTGCAATTTTGGCCGTCTTCACATTCTAAGTTCACATTCCACTGAGGTCGACTTTACCTTTCAACCTCTCAAGGTTGATAAAATAAGCACCAGTTTATCACTGGGATCAATGCAATTGACTTACCCCCTCCCCTGAAATTGCTAGCCTTGTGCCAAAATCTGAAACCATTATTATTATTATTATTGTTATTATTATTATTATTATTATTATTATTATTATTTTATGCTACTTTCAAAATTGGTGCGAGCCAGACAGGTTGTCACAGTTCAAGTTAGTTCCTATTCTGAGTTGTTACTGGTTTCCTAAATGTGTGGCTCATTTGGTGTTTTTTTTGGTTTCCACAGATTGATCTTTTTCTTATCACCAACTAATTTACAGAGTTTATTGGGTACCTTTTATTGTAGCATCATCATTATAAAGTTTTTCCTGTCTTTGGAAAGACTAAAGGATCCTTTCAACATTTCCCTATTCCCACTGTTCAACCATTTTACTGAGTGTGCTAGTGAAGTTACCTTGTGCTACATGGGATTAAAGGGTCTTTATTACTTTCTGAAGTGTTTGTTTGGACAGGACCATGTGACTTGTAAGGTGATTAGAGAGAGAGAGAGAGAGAGATAGAGAGAGATATATATATATAGAGATATATATATATAGAGATATATATATATATAGAGAGAGAGAGAGAGAGAGAACAGCAGAACAGCTAAGATGGGTAGATGATAGGAGCGAGAGTACAATGGTAGAAACAAAGTGATTGAAATGAGAATGTAGCTGAGGCAGGAAGGAGAGAGTTTTTGGGTAGTAATAGAAGTGGATAAATGGTAAGAGTGAACGTGGGATACCAATAAGAGTTGGTTGTAAGTAGGGGAGGATGAAGAGTATAATGACTGGTAGTGTAGAAAGGCTTATATAGAGAATATGGCAAACAGGTGTGATACTGCTGCTTATGCATAGGACTTACGAAGGATGAGGAAAGTTGAGTATTCAGGGTGAGAGAGAGAGTGAGACTCTTACAGAGTGGGGAGGGTCAGCCAAGTCCAATCACATTCCTAGTTATATTGGGAGAATACAATAAGAAGGAGAAGTTCACTACCATCCTTAATATAGTATAGTAAGAAGAAAGGATAAATGGAGAGAGAAAGAGAGAGAGAAAAAGAGAGAGAAGGGGAGGGTATCATTGAGACAGAGGAGACTACAGGTGTAGGCTTAACAGAATACATAAATATAAAGAGTTTTTCAGAGTGAGGTTATACGAATACAGATCACAGGTCATTCTATTTCCATTAACTTAAACAAATAAGGCATCTTTGCTTTTATTTCATAAGACTTAGAGGTGGAATGGCAGCACCCGTAACATTTTTCAGGCTTCTAAAACTGTTTGGAAGAGAGGAGAAAGCTACACCTAGATTAGAAACCTTGCTCAAATGCTTACAACAAAGTTGACCTTGCTAAAGGTACCTAAAGGCCAAGTTATAGAGTTAAACTTGGTACATGATGGATAAAATTTACTACCCCCAAAAAATCAAGTGGAAAATTATATAAATGAAAAGTGTTACTAAATTTCTTATGACAACAGAATAAAACTGTTTTTGATAAGCATTGTAAGGCTTGAAGAAAAAATATTTACTTAATTTTAAATCTATCAAATATTGCTTCTCATTTAATTTAGTTCCAACCAAACAAAAACCAGCTTGCTAACATTAAGACATGTCACTATCATGAATGTTAATCTGAAGAAAGAAGAGAACTGTAAACTTACAAGCAAAAGAAATATTGGCAGTAACAGTTTTCACTTTAAAGGCACTTCCCTCCATTTCAGCTGTACAGGACAGACTTCTAACTTTGTTGGATTTCTTGATGAGAACTTTACCTTCAGCTACCAGCTCGCTGGAGTGAGATCTTACACCACTTTTGGCACCAGATGTAACTCTAACATAGCTGGATATGTCTGCTGGTTCCCACTCATTTTTCATATCCTTACCATCCAAATAAAAATGAATTATTGGTTTGGGGTTGCTTCCTCTTGTTCTACAAACAAATTTCTGACCTGTCTCAGGAATATTTACCCTCAGTCCTGAATTTTTGGCAGTGATTTCTGTTGTACCAACTGTTAACACAAGCTCACCAATATCCTCTGTTAGCAATAATAGTAAGGAAAAATAACTGACATTAAAAAGAAAGTTTGAATACATTTTTGGATGTTTAACACACATACATACATACATACACACACACATGCACCCACATACACAAATGTATGTATGAATGTACCTTTATATATATGTATATATATATACATACACACACACACACACACACAAAACAATTCATAAAGAAAATTTAATGCCACAGTTACTATTAAAGAACTACATGTAAAATCAGTGGAGTGAATTATCTTTAATGAAAGTGAGACTATCTGTGTTTACAAAATAACCTCATTTCATTATGACTCAAATTATGAAAATCTGAATTATGGTGAAACAAGATTACTTGGTCAGCATATAATCTTACTTTAAACTTGTACACACACACACACACACTTGCACATATATATATACGAGGAGGTACTGAAAAGTTCCTGGCGTTGGTTAAAAGAAAATATAGGGGGATCAGTTAATTATGATTTTATTCAACATGTTCTCCTCTCAGATCCACACACTTATTGCAGTGGTCCTTCAGTTTTTCTAAGCCCTGTAAAAGAACTCAGAAAGTTGGGCC
>NC_142945.1:26665054-26730054 GCF_046866305.1 Octopus bimaculoides | reverse complement strand
GTGCATTAACAGTGCCTACTTTCAATGCTATGCTATCGAATAGTATATATACCTATAGATTTTATTGCTGTCATTGATCTATTGACTGATGTAAAAACCTTGTCTATAAAAACAGTATCTTTGTAAGTAGATATAATGGGATCAACTGGATTGATTTCTTTCTTGTGTTGGGATCTTATCAATGGCTGAGTGCCCTCTTTCATTGTAACTACTCATTAAATGTTTTCATAAATTGGATAGACCAGTTTGCATGTATATAATGCATTCTTGGTAGCTAGTTTGATTAACAATAATCCTGTAGCAATCAGAGCATGGAAAGATTATAATTTCAAAGACCTGTACAAACATTTATTTGTCATCATTTGGTTTGTTTCCCTAAAGCTGTCATTAGATAGATAGGTAGGTCAGTCAACATTACACTTTCAAAATCTAAAAGTTGCAGAAATAAAACATCGTCACTTTACCTAGAAGCATTCACTTCATTAAGAAAGCAGAGCTACCATCATGAACTAGAAGTAACATGATAGGCTTTATAATGTAATGAAACAATGGAATGCTGGTGGAAATCTTTAACGGCAATGGTAAGAAGTCAGTTGGAGTTCTTTACTCCATGACTGAATACTTTAATTCCTGAAGCATAGTAAACTGAATAAAAGACAATCTGCTTACGTAGAACAACAATGTCTGTTACAGCTTTGTTAAAAACCTGGAAGTTATTGGCAACTTTTTTATGTGATTCGCATGTATAGTTCCCATCATTTGAAGGAGACACTTCTGCAAAAGAGAAAGTTAAAAAAAGAAAAGAAAACATTAATATATATATATATATTTATAAATGACATTGATTGGAATAAGGTGATAGAGTGACAGAAATAATAGAATTCTATACTAAATATATATCTTTCACCATTTATTTATATTTCTTTATTTCTATCTGTAATTCCAGACAGATGTAATATTTCTTTTCATCATTTAAAGATACAATAGAATAAGGACCAATCATATATTGAAGTTAATCCAATTTAGTATGCATCCTCCCTCTACAGATATATATATATATTCATGTGCCGATGCAAGAAATAAATCTTTCCAACTATAAAAATATTAAAGAAAGATTTCAAGTTTAAATTGTGACAAAATTAGAACCGAAAAACAACACACACACACACACACACACACACACACACACATGCATGCAGGCACGCATGCACACACACACGAACGCACACACACACAGGGGTATTAAATGGTGATGATGAAGACAATGATGATATATATGAACTTCTTAAGCACTCAGTTATATTTAAAAACATGCCAGTATCTAAACTGATGTGTGATAGTAATAAAAATAATTTATGAAGGAAGAAGACAAAGAAGAAAGAAAGAAAGAAAAGGAAAAGTAGAATGGGAAGAAAGAGGAAGGAAAAAGTAGTAGTAGTAGTAGTAATAGGGTTATTTTCTGTATTCATGCCTAAATAACTACATCTATAAAGAATTTATCATGTGATGATGGTAGAGTAAATTAAGTTTTGGAGCACCAAGCTTGTGTTTAATAAGTTTTAACAGAAGAGGTAGAGGGACAGTACCCACAGACAGGAATAGCACTCGTATGAGGAGCTGATGGGTGTTGACTGTAAATATGATATTGTTTATTAGTAGTTGGGAAGGAGGGGGGAGAATCGCCGTTAAAAATGGCATTATATTGCCTACCTGTTGAATTAAGAAAAACACCTGTTTATAGTATCAGAAATTTATGATACTTTTAATTCGAATGCTTAAGATAATAGATCCTCATTCAGTTTTGCCGATGAACATCCAATTATTCAATCAAATAAATATCCAATGCTTTAAATCAACATGAAACAGGCTGAGTATCTCACAAACATATGTAGCCTTACTGTAATCCCTGAAGGTGAATCAACATCACACTGTATGTTATAATGTGTTAAGGTGGATGAGCTGGCAGAATAGCTTCTATGCCAGGCAAAATGCTGAGTAGCATTTCATTCATTTTGACATTCTGAGTTCAAATTTTGCTAAGATCGACTTCCCTCAACTCATACTTACTTTAGCGATCCTTTCAGGGTTGATAAAATAAGTACCAGTTGAGCACTGGGATAAATATAATCAACTTATTCCTTGCCCTGAAATTGTTCGCACTACACATACAATCCATCTGATGTTCTCCTCATAAGTTTCACTCACTGGCCTGAGACTAAGTTAAAGACACTACCCAAGATGCCATGTGCTGAGATTGTTCATGAGGACTTCATGATTGTGAAGCTATCTTCTTAACCATTCAGCTATGCCTGCAGACTTAGAAATGCAGCAATTTAAAAGATATTTTTAGAATTTCATCAATTCTAGGATTTGACTGGGACTTTATTTTCATTAAGCCTGAAACAGGAAGCAATTTAAAGTTGTGTTTGACAGGAATTTGAACCCAGATTGTAAAGAAATATGACTAAATGTAGCAAGGAAATTTATCTGTTGTTCTACCACTTCTTTCATTCTCTGCTTTTGTCTATATAATAGTAACAATGATATAATTGTTTTAATCAATCCCAATCCTTGAATGGTATTTTTATTTTAACAAACACAGTGAATTGAAGATAAGGCTTTTCTATAGTATGCTTTTAGATCCTAAAATACAAACTTGTTGGGTTTGAACATATGAAAATTTCCCTTTTTTTATGCAAGTAGGAATTATTTAAATTAAATTCAACTGCTGAATCATCTCCAACAAACTTCAGCATCAGGTTGATATATTTTAAAAAGCAAAGTTGCTCTTAGTGGGTTTCACACTCATGATATGAAGTAAAAAGGATCAAAAGTCTATCTTGAGACATACACTTATAAGGTCAGTTTCCTAAATCCTGTGGCACATATATTCCATCCCTGGAGTGGAAACAAGATTACTCATATTTGCCATCTGAATGGACTAGAGCAATGTGAAATATAGCGTTTTGCTCAAGAGCATAGCACATTGCCCAATCCAGGAATCAAAACCACAATCTTACAGTTATGAGTGCAACACCCTAACCACTAAGCTACACACCTCCACCACAACATAAAGAGACACAACTAAATACCATATGACATTTTGTCTGATCTTTGCTGATTCTAAATTAATTATTATATTTCATTTTATCAATGTTGATTGTATTCTCAATATCACCAAGCTAATCAGTCATATTTTCCTCATGAGGTGTAGCATATTTATCTGATTAAATTTTTAAACTATGACTCTTTTCATTCTAGCCTAGTTGAGAGTTTCTCATTTTTCTATAAGTACTAATTACTGCTAATCCATTGCTTGTGCTGATTTAAGTGATAACACAGCAGACAATGGAAAAGATCATTTATAATTATGTCTAAGATAAGAAGCTAAAACATAACATGAAAAATGTGTGAAGTCACTCTAGTACCAAAATGTGCATAAATAAACGAGGTTAGCTTTTGAATGTGGAACAACCTGGGTTAAGTACTGAGTCTGATGACATAATCATTGCTTCCTCCATACTATTAAACAATACCACAACTATAGCAAACTCCCCTTTTACAAATTGTAAGCATTATATGTTTTATCTTTTTGTGTGTTGTATGTGGTGAGCTCACATTCCTTACATATCACAGGTAGTTTTACAAAAAGTAACATTCCTATTCAGTGTCAGAAAATATTTCAATTCAGTAACTATTTCAACTCAGATAATCCAAGTAAGGCTATGTGTGTGTGTGTTACTGAAACTGAAGACATAGGCCACTGGGACAGTAGATAAAATAAGTCTGAACACAAAGCCTTTACAGCTGCTGCTTCTAATAAGGGAATTATTTTAAGAAATTCAATATTGATTTCAATCTTGAAATCACAAGTTAAATTTTTTTAAACAAAAGGAAACACCTTTATATTGATCACCTCTATGGTGGGTGGTAATTCGTTTTTATTGATCTTGGAGGAATAAAAGGTAAATCTGATCTAGGTGACATTTTAACTGAAAATGAAAAAGGTTGAAGCTAAATACATTTAGCTGAAGGTTCTGGACATTTCCAGAGAATAAGGAATTAAATTGCAAAGTTTGTATCTTCAGTGATTTTCTTCATTTAGGAAGACATTTTCAGAGTTTCTTAAGGCAGAAGTTATATGATTGAATTTATAGGAAGCAACATAAAACAAATAATATGGTTTGATACTGGTTTATGATCGAATTTATTTAAAGCTATATAATATAAATGGAAATCATGAAGAGTTTATATTTTCCACGTAAGCAAACTAATAAAAGTAATATAACAACTATCTTTCTTCAAAGGAATAGATAATGACTCTAAGATGAGCATATTCTACAATGGACTTATGGATCCTAAATATACATTTATTGGGTTTGAATGTACAAAAATTATCATTTACTGTAAATAGCTTCCAAGGAAATTTCAGTGCAACAGTTAAATCATTCTCAGAGTATTCCAGCATGAGTATAACATGTTTAATATCTAGAATTTTAAAACAACACATAGTCAATAAAGATGGCATATCTTTTTCTTACTAGATTAGGTGTGAGGAAAGGGCTTTGCTGATGACTTTTTCGAAACCAAAAACTGCTGAGATTAATGCAGTTAACATTGCTCTTAAACAGTTGTAAGTCAATGGCTGGAGGAAAAAAATGTACAGTTAATGCATTCAAGGAGGGGAGGATGGACTGGAAATAGAGAATAGGGTGGATTGGTCAAGGGTACAGAATATGATTGATAAGAGGAAGAGAGAAGAATGAGTGAGAAGGAAGCGGCAATAGTAGAAAAGACAGAGAGAAAAGACAGCATGTTTCTGGGCCAGATTGTATGAGCATATTAGACAGCAATTCAAACAGTTATGTGACTTTTTTTGGATATGGTCTAAGATATGTGTGCTTGTATTATATAGCATCATCTTAGATGTAGCTAATGTGTCACACCATATACTGCCTCTGACCATGTACTTCAAGATCTTGGTCTGCTGAGTGAACAGCAGCAAAAGCAACTAATACTAAATATTCTCAACTGTTACACTGACTCATGTCCTACTAAGTATTCTAAGTTTCAACATGCTGGAAGTAAACTAATTCCCCTTTCTTCTGTTTCATCAAATCATTAATTTTTTGCAATGTATTAACAAGGAGCACATTTAAAATAAATAAAACCCAATTGATCTCAAAAACGGAGAGAAATAGCTAACAAAATAAGGAGAGTCTTGTTGCAAGCAAAACATAGTATCAGTTAGCATTAAGGATGCTTACAAATATTCATGAGGTAAGTGTTATCAGATAAGATGCTCTTCATGACTAGTTGGAGGAAGGGAGGAAGGTATCCTCAGACTAGAGACTTGGCATGAATGACTGCAACACTCTATTGCATTATAGGTACCTAAAAGCTAGGTTAGTATGAGGGTTCTTAAATCTACCAGCCTGCAAGAACTTTGTTGCTTGACTCTAACTGAGCCCTGATTAAGCAAATTATCAAAAGCATTCCAGCTGGCACAATTTTTGAATATTTTGGATTACAATCATTGTTCATTTTCATATTTTATATTTAAGATGGTGGGATGTAATTCACAAGAAATTTGGCCATGTAGAGGCTTGCTTAATCATACCTCAGTCTGAAAAGTTGTGCATCTGACACAATGTCTGTTTCCCTGACTTAAATTCTCCTTTTTATTTATTTTATTACATTCGATCTGAGTCAGACCAGGGTAGAGTCCTCATCAGCATTGTCACCACCATCATTTAACATCCTCCTTCCCTGCTGGCATGGGTTGGAATGTTTGACAAGAGCTCACAAGTCAGAAGACAGGTCCAGGCTCTACTATCTGCTTTGGCATGGTTTCTGCGACATGTTGTTGTTCCTAATGCCAACCACTTTACAGAGTGTACTGGGTTCTTTTCCATGACACCAGCAGCAGTGAGGTCACTAAGTAACTTGCAGGATAAAACTATTCAACTAAGTCGGAATAGTATTATGGGAGTTGGTTTTGTGCCAGGTGATGAGAGGTTAGAATATAATTAGGACAAAAATAGGTGTCATGCAGCAGAGGAGATACATAGCTACTACAGTTGGAGAGAGAAAGTGAGAAAGAGAAAGGGAGAGAGAGTGAATAAGTGGAGAGAGATAGAGATAAAGAGAGAGAGAGAAAGTAGAGGGAGAGAGTGGAGAGAGAGAGTTGGAGGGAGAGAGTGAGGAGGGAGAGAGAGGAGAAAGAGATAGAAGATAGGGAAAATGGTGAAGATGACAAAAGAATTTGATTCAGTAACAGAAAAAAGTTATAAAGGTGTGTGATATTAAATATAGTATATTTACAAGTTACATCGTGCACCTGTTCAGACAACATCAATTTGATAGCACTATAAACAGATCACTTTTATGAACAATTCAATTGTGCAGAATTGTTCAGCATGAAATTACAGAACTGTCTTTCTCAGTCTACGAGAAACTACCATCATTTACTAGTGTGAAAGTCATATCTTTTAACTCTTATCTTTTATCTTTTTCAATCATTAGATTGCAGCCATTTTGGGGTGCCACCTTAAAGAACTTTTAGTCAAATGAACTGACCCCAGTACTGGCTGTTAAGTGGTAGTAGAGGACAAACACACACACACACACACACACACACACACACACACACACACACACACACACACACACATATTGCATTTTCTGATTACTGGTAATCAGAGGAAGAACAGTATGTTATGAAGGATACTACTGGAGAAGAAAGGATGAAATGTCTAGGGATTTCCTTGTCTGCTAGTCTGGAAATCCATGTATGGACATACAGGTACCGGCAGACTAAGAAGATCACATATCAATTAACTTGTGGAATGCACTGAATATCAAGTTGAGGATGTATAGACTGCTATAGAAGACTGGGACATCTGGCATGGAAGAGATGTATTGGTCTGAGCAAGTCATTGGACTATATATATATATATATATATATATATATATATATATATATATATATATATATATATATATATATATATATATATATATATATATATATATATATATATATATGTATGTATGCATGTATATAGATGCAAGCATGGCTGTGTTAAGAAGCTTGCTTCCCAACCACATGGTTCCAGGTTCAGTCCTTGGGCAAGTGCCTTCTACTTTAGCTTCAGGCCAATCAAATCCTTGTGAGTAGATTTGTTAGATTGAAATTGAAAGAAGCCCATCATATATATATGTGTGTGTGTGTGTGTGTGTGTGTGTGCTTGTCCCCTCACCACCACTTAACAACTGTTGGTGGTGTGTTTACATCCCCATAACTTGGCTGTTCAGCAAAAGAGACCTATAGAATAAGTACTAGTGTATATATATATATATATATATGTATATATATATATATATATATATATATATATATATATATATATATATATATATATATATATGTATATGCACACACACATGTGTACACAGATATGCACATATTTAAACAATGGGCTTCCACACAATTTCCTTCAACCAAATTTCTGCTACAAGATATCCATCAACCAACAGGTAAGGTCATAGAAGAAATTTACCCCAGAGTGCTAGGATCATACAGTTAACTAAGCCAGCTTCTGAACCATGGCACTCATGCTTGTACTCACAATGGCAAAATTTGGGCTGAACTGAAATATGTTTTTTTCTTTATCTTTACCGGTTTCAGACATCTTGGGGCACCACCTTTACGAGTTTCATTATATTAATATCTTAGGTAGATGAAAGATAACCTCACTAGTAATGTAAAAATAACTGCCACTAGGTATTGTTCATTGTCGTACTGAATTATCATACATACATACATACACGCACATATACATAGATAGGTACATACAAATGCACATACATACATACATAGATACATATATATAAGGTCATATTCACTTTTGAGTATGTGTATGTGTGTATATACGTGTGTATGCGTGTATATATATATATATATATATATATATATATATATGTATATGAGGTACATGCAAAATGAATATACATATATGCCCTATATCTGTGTATATATACATATATACACACACATAAACGTATAAGTTATAGCATGCTGGAAGTAAATTAACTCCTCTTCCATTTGTTTCAGCAGTTCATTAATTAGTTGCAATAATATATTAGTTAACATTAACAACATGTTTGAAATAAGTAAAATCCAAGCAGGAGAGAACATAATTAACCACATAAGAAAAGTGTGTTGTAAGGAAAATGTACATTCAGTTAGCATGAAGAATGTTTATGATGATTCATGAAGTTAGTGTTAGCAAATAAAATATCCTATTTGATTGTTTGTTAAGATTGCAGGAACAAAATCTCCAGTAACAAAAGTTAAAAAAGAGACAAAAAAAAGCATTAAAAGAATCAACTGACTGAGATATAAATTAAATATGTCACTGGCTGATGTTTAATGACTTAAAGGTAGAAAAGCAGTACTTATGACATTTTTGAGGGCCTTCATGAATTGCGAGAGTAAGGGATGATCTCATCCCCAGTCTAGAGACCTTGCTTGAATGACTGCAACAGAATGGTATGTGTTAAAGATACCTAAGAAAAAGGTTTTGGTGGTGCTATGTCAGCAAAAGATTAAATCTATCCCCATTGCGTCCAACAAAGTACATTGATTTTAGCTTTGGATTCACAAAAATTATGCAGAAAAAGTACATTTGTATGTATACATATACAAGCATATTTCTCTGCCTACCTGTCTGTCTGTTTATCTGTGTATGTATGTAGTCGAGGCGCAATGGCCCAGTGGTTAGGGCAGTGGACTCGTGGTCATAGGATCGTGGTTTCGATTCCCAGACCGGGCATTGCGAGTGTTTATTGAGCAAAAACACCTAAAGCTCCACGAGGCTCCGGCAGGGGATGGTGGCGAACCCTACTGTACTCTTTCACCACAACTTTCTCTTACTTCCTGTTTCTGTTGTGCCTGTAATTCAAAGGGTCAGCCTTGTCACACTGTGTCACGCTGAATCTCCCCGAGAACTACGTTAAGGGTACACGAGTCTGTGGAGTGCTCAGCCACATGCACGTTAATTTCACGGGCAGGTTGTTCAGTTGATCGTATCAACTGGAACCCTCGATGTCGTAAGCGATGGAGTGCCAACAACAACAACAACATGTATGTGTGTGTGTGTGTATGTATGTATGTATGTATGTATGTATGTCTATGTGTGGTGCGTGTGTGTGTGAAATAAAGATCAGAGAATCTTTAACCCATGCAGAAACTGCAAAAACTGCTCAAAAGTTTTGCAAGCTCTTCTAAATCGTTTGCAATGTTGGAAACATTTCTAAATCACCAGCAGGTGTCTCAAAGGGTATCCCTTAGCATGTAAACTTTGTGGGGAAGTGATGACTCAGCTAGTCTTCACCTACAACAGGGTTCTACTTCCAGTTTCCTTTCAAATATAGCCATCTTGAGCTAGTTTCAGTTGCTGCGCTTATATCCATAATGGCTTTCTTCAATTTTCTAGGTTTCAGATCTATTTTCTACAGAAAATAGAGCACTGATCAAGATAGAAAGCTGTGATAACTGAGTTCTGAGTGCTGACCCTGGAGTTTACCCCATTAAGATAACTTTTATGCAATATTCTGAAGAATATCTTCGATTTTGTGTCTCTGATAACTCATGTATCATTGGCTGCATATTGCATAATACAGAAATGCACATGAAGTTGATCATGATGAAACAATTGTAAATCAATGGAATAATGTCTTGCTCACTTCATTTTCCTTGAATATCTGTCTATCTAACTATCTATCTTGCTATCTGAATCAACCTTCACCATTACCACTATCTAAAGTCAATGCCAATACAATGCCATGACCAAAAGAACCACCACCATTATCAGCTAACCAACTTTTTAATGATCAATAACAACAGCAGCAATAGTATGAAGAAGATAAGTGGCACTGTTTGAAATAAAAGACTATGACATGAGATAATGTGAAACCTTACTCTATTTTAAAAGTTGAATGGAATGTCTTTGATCTTAAGTCAATAAGGATTGACTTGAGACTAAGCAGGAACATCTATACAATTAACAAGAACAATATGGCTACCACCAACATCACCCACAATCAACATTACCATCATCACTACCAGCAAAACCAACACAACCATCACCATTGTCAATCTTCCAACTTTTGAATAACTCACTAACAACAAGAATATTAGAATCAGCCTGATGCAATGCCTGTAGCTACATATGTTGCATGTTAATACAATTATGTGTGTGTCTGTGTGCCTGTGTAAGTTTGGATAGAGTATGGCATTTTAATGACTCAAGACAATGTTGCAAGGTAAAGTGCCCATGAATATGGAAATCCTTCAACTAACTATAATCATATAACACTTCCTCCTACCTCTCCCTTTCACCTCATTTCTATTGTTATCTCCACAGAAAGAAGATAACAATTTTTTGCTCTCACAAAGCAGTTCTTTCCTGGTGCTATTTTTTTTTACTACATAGTTGTTGCTGATAATTGTCAATTATCTTGCTGCTGGATTAACCTGCACTCAAAATGACTACAACAAAGCCATCAGGTGGAATTGAAGGTAAGGGTGTGTAAAGTAACAGTAAAAGATGTTTCACAAAGGCTTGATGCAAGAGAAAAGAAAATCATCCACATTTTCAAAACATTAAAACTTGTAACATCTGCTGTGGAAAATATGTGACAGTAGAGAGAAAATTGTATCCTTAAGCAAGACACTGTATTACACACACATTCACATATACACACATACCCTGCCACCTACATACATATTTAACTGTTGGCATGGTTTTAAATACATTTTGGCTAGTATCCTATAACAGCTTCTTTCAGTTTTGGGCTATCAAATCTTTTCAGGGCCCATTAAAGTGGTGGTCCTGCTGCATCAACCAGCTCATATTTCAAACTAAGTTGCCGTATCTTAATGTGATTATGGTTACTACTTGCACTATAAATGAAAGGAAATAAGCACATTCACTGGATTCATTTCATAATGTAATTCTTAATATTAAATAGAGCACAATTTCTTGTAAGCAGTGTTATATTTTCATTATACTTCTTGAATCCTGTTGGTAAAAATGAGTTGTACTTGTAATTCAAAGAACTATGTTAAGGGTATAATGTTAATTTCATGAGCAGGCTGTTCTGTTGATTGAATCAACTGCAACATTTGTCATCATAACTGAGTGCCAGTATGGGAATGCCAGAGAGAATATAAAGTCAAATTCCCAAGAAGTTACCAGTTGACTGTTCAGACCTTATTTTTTTTTCATAGATCTAATGTGATATTTAAAATGGCATGGCTCTAGAGTGTATTGATTGAAGATCAGATTTTGATATAATATGCCAATTAGCACAGTGGTACTTATAAAGTGTCAAATTTTGTATGACAATTCAGTGGAAATTAAGTTGGAACTTGTAATGAAATACCCACCCTACTAATAAAAGCTAGTCTGAAAAGCTTAAGAAGCATTTGAATTTGCACAACAAAAATGAATGAATAGTGAAGCTGTCAATGCTTAAACAGAGGCTACTACTAAGTATCCTGAACAGCTGAAAAACAATCATTGCTAAAGTGAGCTACACAGCAGAGCAAGTATTCAATGTTGATGAAACTGCAATTTTGTGGAGGCTCATGTCTGCTAGGACTTTTATTTCTTGAGAAGAAAAATCAACATTATGATTTAAAGCATCCAAAAATCGTCTGATGCTTCTGGAAGGAAATGCCACTAGTAATATGGAACTGAAGCTCTTATTCCTGTATCACTAAAAGTCCTTCCAAGAGTTAAACAAATCTTATTCATCTCAGATTTGACATTCAAGTAAGAAGTCATGAAGTAACTAAGCGACTTTTCAAAGTGTGGTTTATAAGCATTTTTGTGTCCTGCTGTAGAAATATATAGGGCCAAATGATATATCCAACAGAGTATTACTTTTTTTAGACAATGCAGCAAGCTGCCCAGTGGATTTAAATGAGATTTCTGATAGTGTGAGTGAAATACACTCCCAAAAATACAACTTCTTTACTTCAGTCAATGGATACTGATGTGATGGTTAATTTCAAGATATATTGTCTGACAAGAACTTAAATAACTCAAGAAAGAAATTAACAAGGAGGATAAACTCAGAGCAAATGATGTCAGGAAGAAGTTCAATATAATGGATGCTATGGATAATATGGCAGACTCAGGGAATGAAGTGAAATCCTCAAGTCTGAATGGAGATTGGAAAAATATATGGCTAAACTATATTTGTGAATTTACAGGTTTTCTACAAGTAGTAAGTCTAAATGAAATTCATAAAGTTATTGAGGCATTTGTAAAAGATAGAGAATATGAATAAATCATAGAAGATGGTGTAGTTGAGTTGTAAGCATCCCATACAGAAAGTACATCAAACAAGGAATCGATGCTGTTAGAACAAACGCTAGCTGAGAATAGAGATGAGAATAAAGAAACTCCTTCAACTTCACTTAATTTGACTGCAAAGAATATTGCTAAAAGTATGACACTTGTGAAATAAGGTTTGCAACGTTTTGTTAATAACAACCCTAATCATGAATGATTACAAGAGGGCTTTACAATTAGCTTAATTCCTACACTGAGATGTACAGAAATGATGTGCCATAAACATCAAACAATTTTGCACAAGCTCCTTGTCTCTCAAGTAGAAGCAGATAATGATGAAGTAGGAGTTAGAAGATAGTATCCTTCATCCTCCCAGTAACTCTCAGTCCACCATCACCATCCTTCACATGGTAGTCAACATCTCTTGTGGTAAGGACATTCCCTATTACAATATTATGATTGCTAGTTTATTCTCTAAGGTATTTCTCTTCAAATCTTTTTATGCATAAATATTGTACATTTTATGTTTCGAAATTATTTTCATGCATAAAAGTGGTTGAGCTACTTGATTTTTGTTATTCAAGTTGCCTGCATTTTTTCTGTTGTTTTTCTTTCGAAAAATCCATCAAAATGCATTATCACTTTGTAACATAAAAATCAATAGGAAAATTAATTTTGCCTTATGACAAAACTTTTTCAGGAATGCATTACTCCTGTAAAGCAAGTGATTCTTGTATATACATGCATACCTACCTACATACACACATACATACATACATACATACATATGTATGTATATGCATACATACATACATATATATACATACATATACAATGTGTATATATATACAATGTGTATATATATACAATATTTGCATTTTGTCTGTATTGCTAGAAATGTGTGAAACCTGGATTACTTACGATAGTTATAGAGTAAAGCTGGAGCAATTTCACCAACTGTCTCTACTGCATACTTAACCAATGGCAAACATATGAAAGCCCTCAAATGAAGTCTACCAGTATAGAGTCCATGGCAGTTCAGTGCTCATTATGCAGGAGTGATTATGTGGTCAAGGGGAAAATGATCAGTACATTAAGCAATTTTTATAGTGAGTTAACCCAGGGCAATAGACTAGCATACAAGCCAAAATTGAGGTATAAAGATTGCCATCAACAGTACACTGAGGAAAGTCAAAGTCTTAGAAAATGGATGGACAAATCTCACTTTAGATTGCTCAGTAGAGAGGAAAGCATTGCATGATGAAAAGAGGGAATTTGAATTCAATAGCATCGAGAAATAACAGCACAAGAGAGATATTTGTAAGGGTTTTGATGTGAATTTGCTTGTGCATATTGGTATAAAGCCCAATTTAACATGTAATGAGTGTGGGCAAGCCTGTATAAGTATGTTAGGCTTTAGAAGTTATCAGAAAAGTCACAAACATACACACACACAAAGATTGTTATTAACAATGCCTTCATTATATGGCACCCCTATTTGCAGGGAGTGTGGAAAAAATGTGCATCAGAAAGTAGACTGAAATGTTATATGAAACTTACATATGTAACATATATGAAAATACGCTAAAACGCTATTACAGAAACTACTGCAAGAGGTGTACATTATTGTCATGTTTGTATAAGATTGTAAGACTCTAGCAGGACTGAAAAGCCACATCTGTGATGTTCATGTTTGAAGAGAACAATCAAATGATGCCATTACTCGAAATCAAGTTGCAGTCACCATAAAAACTCACACACACACACACACACACACATGTACATATATATGTATAAAAAAAAGTGGCAATCCGTTGGGTTCCAGTTGATTTGATCAATGAAATAGCCTGCTTGTAAGATTAATGTGAAAGTGGCTGAGCACTCCACAGACATGTATAACCGTAACATAGTTTTCAGGGAGACTCAGTGACACAGAATTTGACACAACTGGCCCTTTGAAATACAATACAACTCATTTTTGCCAGCTGTGTGGACTGGAGCAAAGTGAAATAAAGTGTCTTGCTCAAGGACACAAAGTGTTGCAGGGAATCAAACACATGACCTTATGAACATGAACTGAATACTCTTAACTGGTAAGCCACACCTCTTCACTAATGCAAAACATATGTATCAGGTCATCCCATAAGTTCTGTCCGATTTTACCTTTTTAAAAATTGAATGAAATCTAATGGTATTTTAGAATGTCTAATGGAATTAAAAATTATTTTTATGCATTTGTGTACATTTAAACTAATTAAATATTGTTTTACAGAATAATAGAATTAAAATTTCTTTGATTAAAACCCTTTCTAACATGGAAGTATCCAAAGAGCATTTAAGGCACATATTGCTTTATGAGTACAAAAAAGGAAACTCTGCAGCCGAAGCGACTTGAAATATTCACTCAGTTTATGGGAAAGAATGCTTGAATGAAAGAACTTGCAGAAGATGGTTTGCAAAATTCGGAAATGGAGATTTCAGCCTTGAAGATGAAGATCGAACAGGATGTCCAGTTGAGTTTGATGATAAGCTACTTGAGGCATTACTTGAAGAAAATCCTGCATTATCAGTTGAAGAATTAGCAATAAAGCTTAGTTCAAACCATACAACTGTTCATCGTCATCTTCAACAACTTGGAAAGTTCCTAAACTTGGAAAATGGGTGTCTCATGAATTGTTTGAAGCAAATCCCGAGTTGCCATCTGCTCTTCTCTCCATTCTCGCAAACTCATTTCACCCTTTTTGGATAGACCTGTGACTGGTGATGGAAAATGGATCTTCTATCGAAATGTTAAACGTTGTAAACAGTGGCTTGGTAAAAGGGAAAAAGCTCAACCACAATCAATGCTCAAGTCTACTGTCAGCAATTAGAGTGTTTGAACCAAGCTTTGAAGGGAAAAAGACCCGCTTTAGTGAATCGAAAAGGAGTGATGTTTCATCAGGACAATGAGTGATCCCACACTGCAAAGATCACATCACAGAAGATCGAAGAGCTTGGTTGGGAAAAAAATTCATCATCCACCTTATTCTCCTGACCTTGCTCCTTCCGACTACCATTTGTTTGGTAGTTTACAGAATCATTTGGGGGACATAACTTTTGCAAACCAGAAGGAAGTCGAAACTGAAATTTTAGAGTTCTTCACTTTGAAACCAAAAGAGTCTTACATTGATAGGATTAAAAAGCTTGTAATAGATGGAAGGAAGTCATAGATAATCAGGGAAAGTACATTGATGATTAAATTTCAATTAAATATAACATTTGATCACTTGTTTTCTTTATTCAAAATTCGGACAGAACTTATGGGATGACCTGATATATCATTTATATATGTGTATAAATGTATGTATACATATCTCTGTATACATATGTATACATACCTCTGATGGGTTTCTGCACACTTTCTGTCTACCAAATTTTACTCACAAATCTTTAATTTAGAATGGAGTAGTTTTGGTGAAGCTTTGTGTGATATTACATTGAAGAGACTTGTTGGGTAGCGCTGGAACTATGCAAGAATGCAAGAAGATACAAAGTAGACTACAAAAGAGATTTTCTTTCCTTTTTGTAGATTACTTTATGTCTTATTGCATTGTTTCAACCTTATCCAGCAACCCTCTTTAATATTATATAAAACACTTGTGATCATTACTGCATTATGAGTGGGAGAAATACCCAGAATCACATGGTAGCAATGCAAACAGACTGTTATCAATAAAATCAATTAAGAAAGAATTATAAGAAAAGGGTACTTACTTAAAATTTCCAGTTCTGAAGTATAAACTATAGGCGTTATAACAACAGTGGTGTTCACTTTGTAGGTTTCATTGAATTCTCCTTCAACCCTTTCATTGAAGGTCAGCTTTTCATTGTTATGTTTCCAAACCAAAGCATTTTTTAGGAGGTTTGACATGGATTCTAAGTGTAATTCACAGACTAATTTGAAAGACTGTCCTTCTTTCACTGTCATAGGATGAGGCCTTATTAATAGTTTATCATCTGCTGGAAAGAAGAAAAAAAAAAAGAAAGAGAAGTATTAATTAAAAAAAGAAAAACTTAGTTTTTGTTGTGAAAAAAACCTATACAGAAAAAGTTTAAAGCATTTCATCTAATTAAGTTCTACAATTCAAATAAATATTACATCAAAATTAAAAAAAAAAAAAAAATTAAATATGGAATTAAGGGAAAAAGAAATTTTTTATGATTCTGTAGATTTTAATGACTTTTTGAATGCACCGATAGAAACAAATGAACTTACAATTGATAAATGATATAAAGAGATTGTAACAATTATCCCAAGGTTCTTTCTTTTGAAGAGATAATAGATAATAGATTACAGATTAATGAGGAAGAGAATAGATATTGAAGGTAGAATATTAGTGTAGATTGATCTTTTCAAAGTCCTTCATTTTCGGTTACAGAGAATGAAGTAAATTAGGCCGTAACTCAGGGGATGTAATGCAAGTTTTAACACCAGTAGATTTCCCCCTCAAAAGTCTGATTGCCTTTCTCTTGTTAGGTGAATGTCTTGATGAGCTAAAAAAGATCTGCTTCATTGTGTGAATAGTAGCTGAATAACTTTACCCTCTTAGAAATTTATAAGTTTCATATTTTATATGAACAAGTCAGATATATAATCATTTTGATTTATATTACTTTTCAAATCATTTTCAAATATCTTCATTTTATATTTAGAATAACTACTGAATTTAAACTTAATTTTGTTTTAGTAAGTTCACTCTTGTGACCAATTCATTAATGAGACTAAATAAATTAACAAAAAACTTAATATGAACATTTATCTAAGTCTTTACATTACATATTATCTTCTTGCATCTAGTGAAAACAATATCTTATGAAATCTATTTCATAAATTAATTATATAACTTATATGAAGCAAACCAAAGTGATGAGTATAAATATTAATTAATTTTCCTTCAATATTTTTCGCATTTCTCTTTTTCTGTCTCAAAAGACTAAAGATTGATATATGATATATAGAGAAGCTTTGGTTTGTAGAAAATATTGCAAACAAAGGCATCTTTATGCAATCATTCAAACTGTTAGAAATAGCAACTAAATCTCACTCAAATCTTGAAAAAAATGATACATTAGTAATGTGGTTCTGTGTTTCTTGCACATGGAAAAAAAGACAGGAGGGTCCCAGATGAAACACTTTTGATGATAGGTCTGCTTAGTGAGGGCTGAAATAGGGCTAAACAGCAGCATGAAATACAATTATCAGTTTCTGAGTTTATTGCTGTATCTCAGTGGTTCTGTACATTACAATTATCAGTGATTTCAATCATGAAGAAATAATAACTAATTTATGTAACCAAACTTACAGATTTCCACTCACTTGATGCTCAGTACTTTTTTTAATGTAGGAACCAATAGGAATAGATACATTTCTATGCATTGAATTTCCTGCCAACATAGTATGCTGGATGATACTTGAACCAAATATGTCTTTCTGACATCGATTGTAAACCTCAATAGTTTATTTCAATAGAAACAATGCACATATATTGGTTTCAAACTCTGGCACAAGGCTAGTGATTTCAGAGGAGGGGATGGTAAATCAATTATATCAACCCCAGTGCTCAACTAGTACTAGTTTTATTAACCTCGAAAGGATGAAAGGCAAAGTTGATCTTGACAGTATTTAAACTCAGAATGTAAATAATAATAATAATAATAATAATAATAATAATAATAATAATAATAATAATAATAATCTATATGATAGCATAGTGGATGTCAAGGAAATTGAGAAAAATGAAATATATAAGGGTCTAGCCTGAGAGATGAAGAGACTTTGGAATCATAATAATTAATGATAACGACTTTTATTTGATTAAGTATGGCAAGATATTAATCATCTTTGTTTTTTAGTTCAAGGATTTAGATGGGGGTTTATGTTTCACTGTTGCCTTAACAGAAATTTTCATAGATTTACTATGCAGATTTTTCTTCTGAATGAACCGAACAGCATTGCAAATCAATGAAATATTTGTTAGCTCTAGAGCACTGGAGCCACTGCTGTAGCTGTTGCTTATGACAGTGAATTCCTAGCTGTAAGGAGTTGCAAGTGTTTCGACTAAGGACAATAAATTTCCTGTTTCCTGCCTGTCTTTACTATTACTGGAATGTTTTAGTTGTCTTCTGGTAATTCTATTGACTTGGCTGGCTGCCAAAAATGTTATTATTCAACAATCATCATCCAGTCAATTTGCAGTGATTTTAGAAACGTTTAATAATGGTCTCAAATTCTGGCACAAAGCCAGCAATTTCGGGGGAGCGGGCAAGTTGGTTACATCGACTCTAGTGTTCAAATGGCATTTATTTTATTTCCCCTGGAAGGATGAAAAGCAAAGTCAACCACAGCAGAATTTGGACTCGGAATGTAAAGACGGATACAATGCCACTAAGCATTTTGCCTGGCAAGTTAATGATTTTGCCAGTTCAATGCTTTTTTTAAATTTTTAATAATGACAGCAGCAATCTGCTTTCTCAAATTCTTAAAAATCCTGTTGCAATTCCTTTCCTGTAAAAACTCAGCAAAATTAATTTTCAAGAATTGTCAGTTGACACTTTCTCAGCTTTTTCTTTGACTATGTAGTCTCACACTCAACTTGAAGAGTTTAGAAGCATATCAGATTCTTGTGAGTTATATTAATTTATATTCTCAAATGTTAGTTAAAAAAATAATGGTAACTGCAAGTTATGAGATGAAAAACAAACAGTGTTTCATGGTAACTGAACAAAAACTTTTACTGACAAATTAAATATTGATGTGTCTGAAATTTATTTTCCTCTCTTGGAACTATACTACTACTATACTACTACTACCCAAATACTACTACTACCCAAATCTTGTAATCATTTTGAAAAGTCAGTCATCAAACATCAACTTATCAAACTTATTGAATGATTTTATATTATACATACCAAAAATTTATTATGCATACATGAACACAGATACACAACAAAAAAGCCTAGAAATTTAATTTATCTTGTGGGTCTTGTTTCAAAACAGAATCATAACTATCATCATGATTTTTTAAAATTTGTAATTAGTTATTTCTATATAAGAGAGAGAGAGAGAGAGAGAGGGGTGGGGGAGAATGTGTGTGTGTGTGTGTGTGTGTGTGTGTGTGTGTGTGTGTGTGTGTGTGTGTGTGTGTGTGTGTGTGTGTGTGTGTGTATTCATCAATAGTCCTAGTCTATGAACAAGAGTTTTAAGCATATTTCAGAGCAAATCTGATGAATATACAATGTTTTGCATTTGGGAAGGCTGAAATTAATTTGTCCTGTCAAATGAAAAGATGAAGTTCATTTAGAGGATATGGAAATCTTTTCTAGTAATCAAAATAAAGCAAAAAACCACAACTAGATAAATTCCTGATATCAGATTGGAAATTCTGAATAACATGCATAAACTCATATAACATAGAGCTATAGCTTGTTATATTTATAAAAGAGAATGCTACATGTAAATGCTACAAAAATATTTAGAACATTTCAAAAGTACAATAACATTTTTTTCCTACATCATCCAGTCGATGTCCCACTCACCTTCAACACGAATTACATGCAAATAAAACAGTCAAAGTTTCCTCATCATCGCTGAAGACTTTTTCTCAGTGATGATGAGAATGCACATCATCAACAATGCAAGAGCTGCATCTCAAAGACTACCCAGAAAATATATCCATCTTCATCCATGAATTATTAGCTTTACTTTATGAATCTCAAGTGTGATTCACCATGGAGTACTACTCCTTAATATGGTCTGGTGCTGTTGCTACACACACATATACATCATAGACTGCATTTGAAGAAAATACACTTGCTGATTATTATGGAATCCTCCATCAATTTCTTTTGATCTCTAGTCCATGGTTGTATTATCTCCTCTCTCTGCCTTTTCCATTACCCTTACTATAGCATCCTCTGCTCTTCAAAAATAGCTGATCTTGTACCACCTCCACACAGGTACACTCAACTCTCTTGGGTCTCTTTCTCTTGTTATCTATGTCATATCCTATCCTAAACTCTGAATTAACAAATTTGCACGTCCTTCCTTCTGAGAATGTAATCCCTCTGGAATTCCTTCTCAGCTCATGTTTTGCTTGTAACAATTAATTCACAACTGCTTGAAAGGAACATTTAACATATTGATCTCAGTATCCTTGGGGGGCTTATAAAGGTCATAGTTACAGCTCCTTCCTTCAGACCAAACCATTGAAAAGAAATGTGCAGTTACTGTCTCCTAATCATGATGTTTGGTGTGCTTCAGTAAACTTACCTTTTAAAACAAGTTCAATACATTCAGTATCTGAATGCTTTGTTGAATCATCCACTGAAAGCAGAGCAGCACCAGAGTTAGGAAAATAGGATTTATTATATAACAATAATGAAGCAAGCTTGAGACTTGTAGATGGCTCTGAGTGCAGAGGAAAAATATAAAGGTAGGGATAAATAGCAGTGATCAAATTTTTAAAATTCCATTAAATTCTAAGGGTTTGCTGAAAATGGATCACATGCATTATACATGAGCTAATTTCAGGAAGTGAAAGCAAAAGAATATGTTATACAGCAGTCATTTCTCTTTCTATTTAATCAATAACAACATTGTTTAGCTCATTTGGACACAACTGATCTTTGTATGAATTAAAGTGAAGCATGTAAACTATAGCCTGACTAGCTCTAACTTTGGACTTGGTAGCATGTTATTGTAGTTCTTTAGCTAAACATCCTAAAGTCAAAGGATTGAGAGAAAGGTTAAGCACAGGTGAGTTGAAAAGTACTCACAAAAGACGATGTTAATGATGATGAACAAGATAAAATTGCTATACTTTTAACTGTTGTATGATGGAGTCTATAATCAATTGTCTACCAGTTTCCCTTATGATTAGAAATATACTTATAAAATCACAAAATAACTCAAGCCACAACTAACCTGTGGAGAAGTATGAGATGATAAAAAAAATAATACAGAAAAACCAATGATCTAAGCACTAACTTAGAACGTTTGCTAAAATGATTTAACCCATACTCTAAATTTCCTAAAACATCAAATTTATTGGGGGAAGGATGGTTACGCCAAAATATCTAACTAGAACAAGAAAAGGCTGAAGGATTTAAATATTTCATTACAAAGCAAGTTCCAAGAACATTAACAATGTCACAATATCAAGGTATTAATTCTGTAGAATTAAAAAATAACTTCTTTCTTAAAGAATACCTCACTTTCACTTCAAACAAATAGAAGTTTATCATTAAGATGATATATTTATTAATTTGATTTTAATGTATTATAAGTTTTTTTCTGGACCATAGCAATTCCTTTTTCAAGATATTTTACTCCATAGTTGTGTGTATGTGTGTGTGTATGTGTGTGTGCATGCACATGTGACTGCACATGTGACTGCCTGTCATATGTGGTAATTGTGATTCAACTTTTTCATATTGCTGATGTTTAGAAAATGATTGATGAACTTACCAGCTCAAGTTGACAGGTACAACATATTTATCAATTAATTATTTTATAATCTTTGAAATATATTTGTTACATTACTTTAAAGTTATATACATACATATATATTCCCACCTTTCTGTCTGTCTATATATTTATATGTGTGTATATATATGCATGTATGAATGCATATATATATATATATATATATATATATATATATATATATATATATATATGTGTGTGTGTGTCTCTCATATATATGTGTGTGTGTGTATCTATGTTTATATATATATATGTGTGTGTGTATACATGTTCATACATAGATGCATATATGCACTGTATGTGCTTTTCTATATTGTGTGTATATGTTATTAATATATGATTCTAATCAAAATGAATGGTAGAAAAATGCTATGAATAAAGAATTTGACAACATTCCAGTGAGTTGATTTATTGTCTGTACTATTATTTAAAATATGGAACAGACATTCGTGTATTTGGAAATATAAGTTATTATTAGTATTTGAAGTATATAGTGACATTCACACACACACCACCACCACCACCATCACCATGATGATGATGATGATGATCATCATCATCATTATCATCATCACCACCATCATCATTCCACTGATTCTATGTCATCATCATTGTTTTTATGTCTACTTTTCCATGTCTGCATGAGATAGATTTCCTGTGGCCTGATGCTCTTCCTGTCACAAACCTTCACCTGTCTCCATGCAAAGTAATATTTCCTATATTTTGAGCATGAATAGTAGTCTTCTGTGAAAACAGAATGGCTTGGCATGTTTTCACAGGAGCTCGCAAGCAAATGGTACTGCTTACATGATAGTAACATTTATTTTTTTTCTCGTGCTTTTTCTTCAGTCATTGCACAGTGGCCATGCTAGGGCATCACTTCCATGAGTTTAGTCAAATAAATTGGTCACAGTAATTATTTTTTAAAGTCTGGTACTTATTCAATTGGTCTCCTTTTCAGAACTGCTAAATTACAGGGACATAAACAAACCAACATCAGTTGTCAAGCAGTGCGGAAAGGACCTGTAAAATGCAATATTTCAGTCTAATCCTTTGGTTGACCTCAAGGCTATAGTAGAAAGCATTTACCTGAGAGACTGTACATTGGGGTATCTGAAGCCACACGGTCGTAGAGCAAACTTCTTAATCACATTACCAAACACACACAGAAATATATATATATATATATATATATATATATATATATATATATATATATATATATATATATATATATATATATATATATATAATATATATATATATATATGTATATATATATATGCCTTATCTTATATCTTTTACTTGTTTCAGCCTTCTGACTGCAGCCATGCTGGAGTACTGTTTTGAGGGTTTAATTGAACAAATCAACCCTAATACTTTCTTTTTTTCTGTTTGAAGTTTGGTATTTTGTCTATCAGTTTTGTTTTGCTGAGCTGATAATTTATAGGGATGTAAACAGACCAACACCAGTTGTCAAGTGGTGGTGAGGAACAAACACAAAGACAGACAGACAGACAGGCACGCGCGCACGCACGCACGCACACACACACGCACACACACACACACACACACACACACACACACACACACACACACACAGAGCCTAGTTCTGCTATATTGCAGGGATGCATTGTCTATTAGTGGCTTCTTACATCATCATTATTACATGTGTGACACCATATTGCGTTTCTAGTAAAGATTCTAAATATTTAAACCCTGAATATACCTAGTTATAAACTGATGCCACAAGAAAGCTCAGTTTACAATGTCAGCAATACTTAACTTTGTGGTATTAAATTTGAATTTTCCCATCAACATGAAAAACTACTCTTGTGAACATTTCATTGAAGACAAGTGTATATTGTTATAAATTCCATAAGTTGAAACGTGCCCAAAATTAGTTGGCACTGTTTGGGATAAGCACAAGGGATAAATATCTAATTTGATGCAAGACTGGAAATAAACTTCTGATTGTTGTCACCAAATGTAAAGGTACATTAATTTTGGGTAAAACCAGTAAGGAAGTTATTTAGTAAAATTATTATGACAGACATTAACTAACTATAAGTAGTAAAGCAGACAATAAGTAAAATGAATAAGACATGCACATAGCAAAGATAAGCTATTAAAATCCACATACAGCAAAAGTAAGCCAATAAGTTGCATTTCCTCCAGGATATGCCAGAGAAGTAGACAGCGTACTCAAAAAGCTAAATCAATGAATGTGATATCCACCAAGGGAAAAACATAAATTTGGTTACCGAAGTAAACCAGCAAAATAGAAATACACCAAAGACGAATGACTAAGTCATATATCAAAGCACCAAAACAAGTTTCAGAATAAGTTTAAGTAAGACCTTTTATTCATCGTTTCTGGTATAATAAATAACTGCTGTTTTGGTTTTTTCTGACAGTTATCTAATTATCATAATGCTATTGTCAACAAATAAGCAATCTGTCTAAATTGTTACCATTTCCTAAGGTAAAGAATTATTTAAGCCTTTTGTTACCATGATTCTGCTGCTATAAAATTAATGAAAAATTTAGTAAAATTTAGCTGGTGCTTAAAACATAAATTAACATGAAATTTTAATGGAGGGTTTTAATTTCTGAGGTAGGTTGGCATGAAATAGATTCTTTATTCTTTTACTCACTTCTGTCATTTGATAGTGGCCATGCTGGAGCACCACCTTAAAGGGTTTTAGTTGAAGAAATTGACCCCAGAACTTATTCTTCTTTGTAAGCCTAGTACTTATTCTATTGTTCTCTTTTGCCGAACAGCTAAGTTACAGGGATGTAAACACACCAACACTGGTTGTCAAGTGATGGTAATGGAACAAACACTGACACAAAGACACACACGCATAAATACATACATATATATATATACATTTATTTATATATGTATATATATATGACAATCTTTTTTCAGTTTCTGCCAACCAAATCCACTCACAAGATTTTGGTCAGCCTGAGGCTATAGTAGAAGACATTTGCCCAAGGTGTCATGCATTGGGGTTGAACCTGGAAACATGAGGTTTGGAAGCAAGCTTCTTACCACACAAGCTTTGTTACGACACTAAAGTAGCTGATTGAAAGAAACAACTGATCAACAATTAACATTTGCAGTGACCTTGTTTTTATAATGTAACATATTTTTCCAAAACTTAGAACTTACAATCAGCTTATTTTAATTATGGTAGGCAGAATCGGCTCCCATATTGAGGATGTTTGACATATGCACACACTAGCCTTGCTAAAAATAGCTGCCAAATTCCTTTCATATCATTTCCTGCCATTTTAAAAATAGGACATATTAGATAATGTAGTGGGTACATTATGATTGAAAAAGAGACAGGACGGTCGTGGAGGGAATGTTTTTGATCTTAGGTCTAGAACTAGTTTGATTTGATTTTTGCTATAAAATATTACAATGGGTTTGTATTCCACTGATTCTATTGATTTTGTAACAAGAAGAAGAATAAGAAAGTACAATACATTCTGAGATTTTTAACCCTGTATATATTGAAGTTCATCAAGCATTAATACATTTAAATTAGCCAGTATTCTAGTTATGTTGAACTAATACTACACCATCATCATCATTGCTATTATATATGCTTACATGGTGCGATGTCACCAACTGACATTCATTTATTAATTGATATTACACTCTATACTGACCTGATAGTTTAGTATAAGTATACTAAATTTTAATAACTGATTATTAGCATTGTTTTATATATATATATATATATATATATATATATATATATATATATATATATATATATATATATATATATATATATATATATATATATTCGGTTAAAATGTCTTACGTTTAAGCTGGTTCCCATGCATTTCCCCGAAGAGAAGATTACATTCTTAACTTCACCGATTCCTATGGAAGGTATAATTTGTAATCTTCGAAACATATGTTGGAAATAAAAGTATGCAGTTAACATATGCGCTTTACTCCATTCACTAAATTTATATATATATATATATATATATATATATATATATATGTATGAATATATATATATATATATATATATATATATATATATATATATATATATATATATATATATATATAATGTGGTAAGGCTTCAACAAGTAGTATAGCACTCAATTAACTAAGAGAGTAAAGATAATGTTATAATAAAGACTATAGGTCTTGTTAAATACAGCTACCAAGGGTTTCATGGCTGAAACATTTATTCCATGAGAAGGTGAAATAAATTTTTCGCCCATGAAACCCTGGGTACCTGTAAATAACAAGACTTGTGAATTTTATTATAACATTATAGATATATCATGGACTGTCCTGTCGTTAGATGATGTATGAGGGTTCAGCAATTTCTTGCTGAACAACCACAGAAATGATCTGCTTATAGTGATTAAATGTTTGTGTTCACATAAGCTCACTCCCTCCATCGAATCTACATTACTGCAGCAGTGCACTGTGTGCCACATGTCAGATGATGAAATGATCACAGAACAATGTGAAATGAAGTGCTTCACTCAACAACACAATGCATCGCCCAGTCCGGGAATTACAACCATGATCTCACAACTGTAAGTGCAACACCCTAACCACCGAGCCATGCACCTATATATTTATATATATATGATACTGACAACATTATAACACTATGGAGGGATTACAACTGACATAGAGAAACCACAACAAGGAAAATATCACAAACTTTCAAAAATCTCTTGTATTATATTCAGTAAATAGTCTAATAGTCTATGAGGAAATCTATATTGTGTGATTTATATTTTTCATTATCCAGTGAGAATATGTAACATCCAGCTGTTGACTTAGACTAAATTTTAACAACAGCCATACAGCTATGTGTGTGTGTGTGTGTGCAGGTACATGTGTGTGTGTGTGTGTGTGTGTGTGTGTGTGTGTGTGTGTGTGTGTGTGCATGGGTGCATGTGTGTGTGTAGCTGTTGCTATATATACATACAGACATGTATATACATATATATCTGTAACAAAATGTGGTAGGGATGAAAGATAGATAGAGAGAGAGAGAGAGAGAGAGAGAGAGAGTAACTGAGAAAGTGGATTACAAAAGTAAAAATCATGGCAGCATTGAAATGCTTTCTATTGATGCAAATAAAATATACAGAGAAAAGGAAGTAAGGATGAACAATGGTATTTGAAGAGCACTCCCACACACTACAACGTACCACAATTCTTTGCAATACACACTATAACATCCTAAAACACTCAACAATACACACTACAATCCACCTGCTACACACCACAATATGCTGCAACATACTGTAAAACACTACAACATAATGACATGCAATAATCCACTACAACTTAAGGCTCCAAGCTGACAGAATCATTACAGACTGGGAAAAATGTTCATCTGTCTTTACGTTTTGAGTTCAAATTCTGCCAAGGTCGACTTTGCTTTTCATCCTTTTGAGGTCAATAAAATAAGCACTAGTTGAGCACTGGGTTCGATGTATTCCACATACGTATACCTACTACTCAGAAATTGCTGGCCTTGTACCAAAACTTGAAAGCGATAATACACAACTAAATGACAATGCACAACACACTTCAACTCACTAGAGCTTCACAGTGCATGGCACCATGTAACACACTACAGCACATGACAACAAACACAACTCAATACATGACTCTACAATATACAACACACTACAATATATTACAACACACTACAATATATTACAACACACTACAACTAGGCAATATTAGACTAGCAGAACAGAAGCATCACTGTGAGAATACATCTGATGAGAAATCAATATGTTTGGAAGCAATCAATGGTAACTAAAGTAATTATCCGTTTTGTTATATTTTATTAATGATGGCTTAGTTGGATGAAAGAAAACAGCACCCATGACCATTTACAGAGTTTTCAAGACTATTGGAAGTTTTCTCCAAACCACGAACCTAGTGTGAATACTTGCAAAAGATTCGGCTCTTTTAAAGGCACCAACAGCAAGGTGGTGGTTTTAAACTAATTGTCAGATTAAATCTTTCATTCAAGAACTCCAAAATAATCAGAATAACAGTACTTGGTATGTCATCTGAATATATCAATGGGGAAAATCATTGGGAAAAAATCATTGGGAAAAAGATAAACAAAACAGAATAAAAGAACAAAAAACAAAACAAAACCAATACAAAACAAAACACTCTAATATCTTTAAAATGATGTAATATGCAGTATAAGATCTACTGAGTAGCTGTGAGCAATGCTGCTAACTAATTTGCAGTATTGTTGTCATGCTTCTGGCTTGTTCTGTATTACGGTTGCTATATTCAGTAATGCTGCTACTGATTGTTGTTAGTCCATTTGTAGCAACTAAAGGATATTTTTTTCTTTGTAAAAGTTGATTTCTGCCATGTCTACCACAGAATGAAATGCATTTAGCTGATATATTTTGCAGCTTAGCAGATTTTTTTTATTCATTCCTTCTATATTGCCAATTAAAGAATTTTCTAAACCCTGTTGTTGTTGGATAATCCCTCACCACTTCCAATCAGTTTTGTCAGAATAGTTCTATGACAGAACTAATCAATCAAACAAAACATTCCATGAATATTACAAGTCATTGATAGTCCTTCATTTTAGGGCGTATTGACCTAAAGTTTAGTACTAAAAATCTTTGGTCTCCATCCATATAGACATAATACTTTTCGTTGGGTAGGTGAATCAGCTTGTTAATATGTCTTCTACCACTACCTGTAGTTGGCCAAAATGTTGTGAATGGAATGTCATGGCTTGTATTACCTGTTTAAAAGAGGTAGAATTTAACCTCTGGCCCAGGTTTAACACCACTACTGGAGCTAATGTGTCTTTAGCAGAAGTTTACTTTGTTACAATATTTGGACTGAGCTTTCAGTGAAGGCACTCAGCTGCCCCAGATATCCAGAAGAGGGTTATGAGTAATACACTTCCTGCTTTCAATAAACCCTACAAAAAAGAAAAATACCCAAGTCATGTAAGTTGATACTCTGCTGCTGTGTGGATCAGAAGCTCGCCTCCCAAGCATGCAGTTTAAGATTCATTCCCAAGGTGGCACTTTGGGTAAGTGTCTTTTACTGTAGTCTCAAGCAGATCAAAGCCTTATAAATGGATTTGGTAGATAGAAGCTGAAAGATGCTCATCGTATATATAATACACACACACACACATGTGTGTATGTATATATATATATATATATATGTATGTATGTATGTATGCATGTATAAGCCATCAACAGACTGTTAAGCATCAAATTAATCTTGGCTTCATACAGTCTCTGTTAGGGTAAAAATTTTGTGGGGCTTGTGAGGTTCAATTGAATGGTAATTAGGTTATTAGGTGGGTTGTGATGGAAGGATGGCGTGGAGAAATTTTTATTGATTAATTTGGCGTTATGCTATTGTTCAGAGTTTATTCATGCATGTAGAACTCTTTAAATAGGTGTGTATATTTGTGTGTCAGCTTCAGGTCATGGGACTGTTTTTTAGTGGCTTACAGAAAGGAAGTAGGTAGGAAGAGGGAAAGTTTGGTCAGCAGATGTGTCATTAGCTTGAGTTATTTTTGGTTTTATTGGATTTAATACTTTGCTTACAAAGTTATACAAGCATAAATAAATTCTAAACAATAACATCACCCCAAATTTATTCAATAAAAATTTCTCTACAACACCTCTCCATTACAACCCACTGCACAACCTAATTACTATTCAACTGAACCCCACAAACCCCAGAAAAATTCATCTTAACAGAAATTGTATAAAGCGAAGATTAACTTAATACCACACAGACTAATAATGATTTAGCTGGCCAAATCTCCAAAGTCTATAAGTGTTTTTTGCCAAATCACTAAGTAATAGGGATGGAAACACACCAAGACCAGTTGTCAAGCAGTGGTGAGGGACAAACACAGGCAAACACACACACACACACACACACACACACACACACACATGATGGGCGTCTTTCAGTTTCTGTCTAACAAGATCTACTCACAAGTCTTTGGTCAGCCCAAGACCATAGTAGAAGATACTTGCCCAAAGTGCCACACAATGAGACTGAATCCAGAATCATGTGACTGGGATGCAAACTTCTTACTCAACCTTTTGAGTTCTTTTACAGGGTTTAGGAAAACTGAAGGACTGCTGCAATAAGTGTGTGAATCTGAGAGGAGAAAATGCTGAATAAAATCATAACCCTGCTGTACCCAAAGCCAGGAACTTTTCTTAGTACAACCTCATGCATGTATGTTTCTGTGTGTGTGTGTATATATATATATATATATATATATATATACATACATATGTGTGCCTGTATACACACACACATACAAACATACATATGTGCATGCATGCATGCATACATACATACATACATACATACATACATACATAAGCAAATCTTATAAATAGAGTTGGTCAGTGTGTAAAATGTGTGTTTCAAGGTGTTTATCTGTCATTACCAGAGTTGTTCTTGAATCATGAAGCTGTTGTTATCAATTTTCTTTTTCAAATTTTCAAGTTCAATAGAACTACTAATAAATCATTACCTTGGCAACATCTTGGCAAAACAAATGATTATCATTATTTATTTATATATATATTTATTTATTTATTTATCTGATTTAAAACAAACATTTTTATATATTGTTGGAGCATATCCCAATTTCTGAAGTAGTTTTTGACATACTAGATAACTGGCCCAACACTTCTTCACAAGGTTTCCTAAGTCTTTCAAATAACACACCTCAAGCACTAATGTTTTATCTTTGATAATCTAATTCCATGATTTTATCAATATTCAGCTACCAAAACTCATCTTTATAGTTTTGAATCTGCTATTTATAAATTGAATCATCACAACAAAGGAATTTTTAGAACTTGTTGACTGATTAAAATACATTATTCTTTGGGGGAAATCTAATTTAATGCTTTGCCAAGAATAACTTGTATCTTTTGTTTTTCTCCAGTATGAAATTTGTTTTAAACTCAAACTTAAATCTGCCTTTCATTGGCACCTGAATATATGTATGGTATTTTAGATGTGCATATGTTCAATTGTTGCTAACAGGAAAGGTATGCATTGGTCAAAAGGTTCGACTGGTTAAGTATTATTGTGCTTAGCTGCAGATGTGGTAGTGTGATAAAATGCTTGTTTCCCAACCACATGGTTTTAAGTTCAGTCCCACTGCATGGCACCTTGGGCAAATGTCTTCTACTATAACTTAGTGCTGACTGAAGCCTTGCCTTGTGAGTGGATTTGGTAGACAGAAACTGAAAGAAGCCCATCATGTATACATATGTGTGTGTGTGCATCTTTGTGTCTGTGTTTGTTCCCATCACTGCTTGACAACTGCTATTGGTGTATTTATGCCCCCATAACTTAGACCAATAGAATAAATACCAGGCTTACTGGGGTCAGTTCCTTTAACTAAAAATTCTTCAAGACAGTGCCCTAGCATAGCTGCAGTCTAATGACTGAAACAAGTAAAAGATAAAAGATGGAAAGGCCTCTGCTGGTTCTATTTTATAAAGTTAAGAAAAGGTACAATTCCTATATTCCTATTACATTACCATTTCACTACTAAGTAAAAGCCGCTTGAAAAGGTGCTCCTTTTAAAGATAAACTGGTATCCAATTTATCATGGCTATGTGATTTTTGGTGATGGAAAAAAGACATGCATTTGTAAGATTGCAGTTCACAAACTGAAAAATACGAGCCTCACTCACCAAAAGCTTTAAAAAAATGTTTGGTTCCTTTACACCTTTTATTAATGAGGAAACAAAAATCAGTTTGCTTCTATAAAATTCTTCTTTCTTTACTATGGTGTTGACCAGGTTTAAAATGTTTAAACATGGTGATTTGTTTGCTTCATTTTTTATCCTTTCTTGTGAGAAATACTGACTAAAAAAATAAATGGTCTCTGGGGAGAAGTGATAAAAAAAAAGGGTCAACCCTTTTTATATCTACCTACCTAAGACTACCCTTGATTAAATGATGCAAACTTTTTGTTTGAAAGTGATATAAATTAAAAGCCTTCCTTCAAAATTTTATGTTAATCAATGTTCCAAACACCAGTTTGATAATAAAAAAAGTTATTTTGCTAAATTCTTCATTATTTTCAAAATTAATTGCAACAAAGGCAGTGTATTTTAACTGAAATATAGTAACAAAAGGGTTAAACATGTCAGGAAAAATGTTGATGGGAATTTAACTGCTACATTGATCAGCATGAATGACAATCAAAGCACTGATTCAATTGCATTCAGTTGGTTACTTCTACTTAAATAGAACTGAACTTGGGTATTCAACAAATAAGAATTTGTCAAATGCTTCCAGAACTTCAGAAACAGATGTTAATGAGTTTCAACCAGTAGATATTATAGAATACAGGATATCTAAAAATTACTTCAGACTCTGAAGATTTTATTAACATTTTGTAGTCAATTATATTCCATTAGAAAAGGAATCTATTTATAAAAGATTATTTCAGGAATTCCAGCAGATAATTATATTAGCAGAATACATTCAGTTCCTACAGACATGAAAGGGAAGCAGCAGTGAAAAGAATACAGAATTCCCTTGTCACATTTATTTTACCATGTTGAAATTGCTATTCCAAAAGATGTGTCTTTGGTACAATGATAGTTCAAAAATACATTCTTTTAAACAATATTACCAGCCTCTGATAATGAGGCCATGTTTCCTTAAGCCAAAGCCACAGATAAAATGTTGTGCACTCCCTATTAAAAAACTGTCACCTTTCTCTTTTGATATCAGTTTTGTGATCATTACAAAGTCATAGGTTCCAGCAGACATTTCCAATCAGAACTTATTCAAGTATTCCATGTAACCATTTTTACTAAGCAAGCTCTATCTATATAATATATTAAACAAACACAATATTTGATTTTTAACAGTTGAACTTGAAGTAGATAATGCTATGTAAAAGAGCATGTACACATTAGGTTAAAACCATTTAGATACACAAAGTCAAAGGTTGCATGTGAATTTACTTTGAGTTTGATTGTTGAAAACAAGTTATTTCATGTTCTCTCAAAGTTTCTAGATTCTTATAAGCTTGGCAAAAAAGTATGTTATTTCATATTTAACTATCTTATGAGTTTCTTAGTACAGATTGCATCAATATATATAGTTTTAATAGTTTTTAACTTTGCATATGATTTATTGTTGAGAAATGTTCAGGGAACAATGTTGATGCTATTAAAAAGGTACATATTAGGTAAAATGACTAAGTGTTAATGAAGTATAGCTTTTCAGTTTTAGGCTATAAATTACGAACATTTTCATAGTCAGAAATATTGTCTAAAAGCAATATACATTATTTTTGTTGCCATGGTTGAGAGAGCAGGAAAAATAGGAACTATTTGTATTCCAATAAGTCATATTACATTTGAACTTCAAGAATGCAACATATGTCAACATAAAAAAAAGTTAAAAGACAGAATACAAGTACCATGCTGATAAACAATTCAACATATCTTTATACCAGTGGGCATTTCACTCACATTAGTATTTTGATGACATATACTTCATGTGATTACTACATCCATTTATGGTAGTACACAAATGAGCTTACATTTCTTATGGAATAGGTCATAGTAGCTTTCTATGTATCCAGTGACTTTTATCTTTTCAAAACATATGACTGATAAAGCTAATGCTGTTACCAAGTCACCAAATGTACATGAATAAAAAATAAACAAAAATATTCTACAATATGATTAAAAAGATGCATTAGTAAATAGCTTTTCTCCATTTTTAGTTTGAAATATTCCTGGGCAATAAAATTGATTTGGAGAAGCTATTTTCCAAATCACTTTTTTCCCAACCATTTTATATTCAACATATATATGTGAAAGATAAAAAAAAAAAAAAGACTGTCAGGTAGAAAGTCATAAATAAATTGACCATTCTTTGGAAACATTGATTATTGTCAATCTTTTTCTTCTCATTCACTTCAATCCAATGAAGGAAGTGATTCTAAAAGAAGAAAATACTTCTGAAATGGTCTTTAATTTTCAAGATTTAAAAGCTTGAAAGAAATGAAAATTTCGAAGGTGATTGTAAGAAATCTATGAATTATTCATAGCAGAGAATGAAGGTGCTAATGTGCTATAGTAGTGGAAAAAAAAAAGAAAAAAAAAAAAAACAAAGGAATTATTTTTGCTTCTCCCATTTGCTTTTCTGGCACTTGATATCTATGCTTCAAGGGGAAAAGATATATTAAAAAAAATGTATCATGCTGATTTATCTATAGAGAGTCTTTGAATCAGTTTTTGTTTTCCTTTGCTTTACCAGAACTGATCAAAGAAGGTAGAGCTGTTGAGGTTCCAAGAAAGTTCCAAGAAATTACATAAGATGTAAATAATGAAGAATACATATGCTACTTTACTATGGCGATGTTCGACACAAGTTAAGATGAAGTAATAATAATTTATAGAGAGAAAGATCTAAGCTGCATGTAAATCCTTGTATGCTACTGTTCAAGTAACCCTGAGCAGTTTTCAAATATAGCAACTAGGCTAAATAAATATATTATTTGAAAACTGCATCTAATTGAACCTGTTTCATAGCATTTCAAAGTGTAAAATTTAGAAAATTAATTAAATTTTCAATTTTTTAAGTACAATCAAGTATAAATTTGAACAAATCAAGTTTAAATATTAACTGTCATTAAGATATGACATATTGTGGTTTCCAAAATAATGATTTCGGACTGTGTTCATATGAGTATATATGAAAAATATCATGTCAGTTGGATTAACAGTCATTAATCTGGTTAAATGGGAAAGTAGAGGTGCCCACATTCACAGAGTTCTTGACAGCAAGTAATTCATATTATGTCATTAACATTGCATTGTATTTATAGTTAAAGCACATAGGTTCTGATTGTCAAATACATTTAACTCTTGAGAGACACCACAGATGTGTAATTCACTAGCAACAACAACATTGTAGAAGTGATAAGTATTTTATTGGTATGCAGTCCTAAGCTCATTTCATCATGTACTAAAGACTATCTTTGATGGCCTGTCGTTCTATCCAGGGGAAAATACTGGACATTATGGAAACTGGAGATAGGTACTGATGAAGTGGATTCTTCAGAAGCAGATTAACTAAATGGTCCAAGCACAATAATTACTGATTATTGTCACAGTAATAAAGCTAATTGTTTTGTTATTTGTAGGGGAGCATACCACAAAGGTAGTCAATCAAAAATACCTGGGTGTCCTGCAGCCAAGATATGCTATATTCATGTTATCAGTCTAAGTTGAATTTTAAAAATTCTATCTACATTCCATTTTATTGTGTAAAGTGCAGTTGCAAGGTTTAGGATTTTAAACATCTACATTCTTGTTTTAAAGCTGATATTTCAGGAAGATGTGTCTTCAACACTGAAAAACCAATATAGAAGTCTCCTTAACAAAATTATTGTACAGGATAGAAAAAGAATTTGTGGGTATCATATTGTCATATTATATAGAAATTAAAAGCAGTGTGTAAAAAGCATAACTAATAAAAAAAGTTACTTCGAAACCTATGAATGGACAAGTTTGTCTATGAAAATCTGTTACAAAATATAATTGGTTTATGATCTCTGGTTCACTTGATTTTAGCACCACTGGCTCTTTGTTCATTCATGTACTTGTCTGTTCTGACTATTATTCATTCAGTTTGATCTTCTCTATTCTCTACTAGCAATGTTTCTGCCTTGTTCTGATTGTTATCAGCATAAAAACAATTATCTTGCTGGGAGCTGTTGTTGTTAAACATGATGGTAATATTGAAAAGATTTCTTCTTTGGCTAACAATAAATAATAGAGTGAGTTAATTGGCAGGCATTTCTAAAGTGGTTTAAAGAATTTCCAAAGCTAATGAGCAAAATAGTTTAATAAATACACATTGATAGCGATAACTGCCAGTTTTTATGTGACAAAACTGACTTTATATTTATACTGTAACAGTGTTGTCATACAAACAACTCATAATTTATGAACAACATTCTGTATTTTGTATTTAGTTCACAACACTCTGTAATTTGTATTTAGTTCACAACCCCCAACCATTAAAAACAAAACAAACAGACACACAAAAAAACCACAATTACCACAAGGTGAAACCAGTCATTACTTTGACTTTTTCTCTTTATACTGTCATTGTCAATGAAATGTCTAGGATCAGTTGAAGCTAATAAATATAATAAATTTTTTAGACTATTAATCTCTAATCTATATCTAAACTACATTTTTATTAGTTTTGATCTCCTAGTATCAACAGGTGACTTATTTCTGGATTCGTATGTTGTCTCAGGCTGGCTTCAACCTAGGAATGTTTATTACTGAACTGAAAGTGGTAATGACATCGCCCACTAAGTTACACTCATCCAACTAAACAGATAAGGTCATCACTTCTCTTAGTTTAGAATTATCAGGTCCCAGTTCAAATCCAATCAGGGATCATGTACATATCAAGAAATAAAAGAACTGATGATACCGTATATCAGACAGGGCAAAATATTGTGCCTGTATAAATAGTGTAAATACACACACCAAAGATGAAGTCTAATTGTCAAGAAATCTCAATCTCTTTGGAACAAAGAGACTATGCTACTACATTACTGACCATATTGTCATGATGTTAATTCTGACTACAACTATGTTGTGCTCCTATGTCAGAAACATCCTTTTGCTTGTCTCACTCTGCTAGGTTAACAATATAAACCACTCTTCACGATTCATTATTGAATTGTGCCTTTCTGTAAAATACTCCAATTGCAAAACCTCCATCACATGCCAAACCCATTTTACTCATATTAATTCTAATCTTTTTCTGTCACCTACAATCACAAGTTCTGAAATTTTGTGGGAGGGGTGCTAGTGAATTACATTGACATCTGTGTTCAACTGGTATTTAAGTTATCAATTTTGAATGGATGAATACCAAAGCCAACCTCAGCAGAATTTGAATTCAAAATGTAAAGCCAGAAGAAATGCTGCTAAACATTTTGTCTGGCATGCTAGTGATTTTGTCATCTTGTCACCTTCATAGCAATTCTAATATTCAGAAGTGACTATTTTTTAGTATTTGAAAATGTATTAATTGAAATGCATTCCACTTTTAATTCTGGTACTGTTTTTAAATAGATTCCTGTAGTCATCTAAACAGATTCATGTAGTCTTTGAAGTCAATTCGTGTATTCTTTGAAATTGATTCACACTCTTGAACAAAAGCAGAAAGAAGTAAGTTTATGAGTCTATTGACTGCCACTTGAAATTTGAGAGAGAAAAATAAAATACAGCCTCAGTCCAGTTTATATCTGACTGGTGTAACCAATAGAAATAGAAAATGATACTAAAAAAGAAAGGTTAAGAGTACAAAGGTGCCTTGGAGCATAAATAACTGTTTGTAATAAGATTTATGTTAATAGGAAAATAAAAAACTAGATTGTATGCACTCAGAAAATCAATATCATGAGAAGCCTATTAAAACTTTTATTCCAATATATTCTTTCTTCATTAGTCAGTCTCAATATGACAGCTGAAGTTATTGATACAAAATGTTATGAGAAGTTGAACTCTTTAATTTACGTCAACATTTAGTTAAAAATATAAATTAGTATCCAAAGAATACCAATCAACTTGAACAACTCTTATCATGGTCATCATCACCATCATCATCGTTGTAGTCATAGTTACAATCATCATCATCGTTGTTGTCACTGTCATCACTGGCATTGTCATTCTCATAATTTCTTAAGAAGTTCTCTGGTATACAGCCAAACTTTTGAAAATTCAGTCTTCAGTAGTTTAATTAGTCAAATGTTTTACATAGTATGACATCAATTAGAGAGCAACTAGAAAGTTACTGGGAATTTCTATCGCTGTTTTCTTTAGTAATTGACAAGCTTTTTAAAACTGGACTCTATTAATCGATATCATTAGAAAAAGTATTTTTGGTTTGATTTACTTTTCTAAAATCATATAATAAGATTCAATTTATTTCTTAATTTTATATAATATTATATAAACAGAGTTTTCTAACACCAGTTATGTGAGTTCTCTAATCTTTTGAGCAGCTTAAGACATTGCTTGGTTTCAAAACAACTATTTTGATACATCTCATGATGTACATATCATATATGAGATTCTTGGCTTTATCAGAGAATTCTTGAATAAAACCACTCTATAATAATAGATTATGATCACTGCATGTCATGCTGTATAGATGTGCAGAGTTACTAATTTGAAAAAAGATGACATATCATATATGTGAATGACACATTTAAGCAGAAACTGTTATAGTGTCTCAAATAAGATATATAAACAAGCATATGGATGAGTTGCAAACGAACGCATTAAACTATTTGCAGATAAGTATATTATTACTTGTATAGATTTCTAGTGAAATTGGGTGGTATGGTTTAGGAATAAATGTCAAGGTTGTTGAAAATAGAAAAAACAAATGCCAATACTAAGTGTAAGAAAACTAACTATATTCTGAGATGATGATCAAATAGATCTCCTAAGTTTAAAACAATCATTGAATTCAAAGTGTGATACAACTGCTAGTAACTGAAGAATGTAATCTAAGAATGGTGGAACCATTATTTGAATGATAGCTACAACATCTCATAAAAAATTGTCACACATTCCTTTAAAATATTTTTGGTGGAATGCCTAAAAATCTCAAGTCACAATTTCTGCAAAACTTCTTAGAAGAGATCCAAGAGCAAAAGCAACAAAGTAACTTCAATATCTAAAATCAAAAACAATCTAATTGAATACATTACTATCCTTACATCATATGACATCGAACTTAATATTGTCTCTATTATTATTATTATCATTATCATCACTAATAAGGGATTATTACTAAAATATTACTACTTCTATTATATTATTATTATTATTATTATTAATTTTTTTGCATATATTAAATATTATTATTTCGAATCTACATCCTCATTGTCTTCATTGATGTATATTTTTGTATGAGGTGACACTAATAAACATAGAACATGATATATTGTTGCCCCATTCCTTTTCCATACTAAGACCAGGTCTGTTTTCATATATGTTGATAAGTTGACAGCCTTCCTATCAAGTTTGCAAACTTAGAGCAACCACAGTCAATATCAGCACAATAAAAGGTAGGTCTGATGATATTACTGAAATGCCAGAATGGAGGCATGTAGATGTGTTCTGCACACAAGTGGCAAGATTGAGTTAAGCATCAAGCAGACTCCTCATGAGCAAAGAACACAGGTATAAATTTGTCAAGGTAGGTAGTAGTAATAATGTGTGCATGTGTAGGGGCGGGGGGGGGGGCATACTTTTAGCATAGTAATGGTTAGTTTGAGTGTGTGATTGGGTAATTAAGCTTAGACTATTCTTGGAAAATATGACAGCAAATTTTATCCTTGACTATGCTCCTAAATCAGGCCTACTGGATCAACAAAGGTGCAATTTCTATGAGGTGCTTCTATAGATTATCTCATTCATATAACAGGAAAACAGACAATACACTAAACCCTGTTTGATAAGTTGACAAAGTGCAAACTGGACACTCAAAAGATATAATGGGATCACAACAGAATTTAAGAGAGAAAGTAGAATGTACCTCCTCCACAGCAAAATACCTGTTCCTGTCTCTATCCTAATAGACACTCAATACCAAACATAAAACTACCTCTCTCAGTACTGCAACTCAGCTCTCTCATGAGGTCTTGTCTTGTGAGTTACTTGGTGCCACAAAAAATACACCCAGTACACTCTGTAAAGTGGTTGGTATTAGGAAAAGCATCCAGCCAAAGAAAGCTTACCAAAACAGATATTAGAGCTCAACACAGTCATCTGACTCATCAGAACTTGCCAACTTGTCCAGCCTATGCCAGCATGGAATTCAGACATCAAATGATACTTATGGTAATAATGATGTTCTTATCAATATCATTAAATATGAAAGGTTAATATGCTAGTGCACTGAGCAATAAAATAACCAAGTTTCTCTTCCAAAATGTTTAGCCTACAGAAATGAAAAACCTGATGAGAATAAAATGGTTTAAGTTATTAGCTAGACATTAATATCAACTTTAAGACAGATAATAATCTATTAATTACTAATTGCATTTTCCCCATTTTTGTTGAATTTATAAAGGAGAAAAATATTCCAATAATATTTTATTTATAAACAGTAAGATTAACTTTACACTTAAATATCATAAAATCTATTGAAAAGCTGGCACCCTTGGTTCTTTGATACAAATTCTTTGATTATTTAAATAGGAAGTTATTTAAATGAAAACTTTCCAATGACATTTCAAGTTCATTCATGTTCCAAACACCAGCTTAATTATTTTACTGAATTCTTTATTAATTTCAAAATTAATCAAAATAAAGGTAATGTTGTTCATCATAAATAGGGTAATAAAAGGGCTGAAGCAGATGAGCTTTATTTGATGACAAGTTGGTTGCATTTGTCAAATATGGACAGCATACCAATTTCTTCGTTGTCTAACCAAAAACGTCTGACTTATACTTGAATGTGACCTACTACTGTAATCAATTCATTTGACAACCTGGTTCCCAATTAGTTCTGATCTTCAGTAGAAATCCTTTTCTAATCAGAAGAGAAAAGTAGTAATCAATTTTCTTTCAAATTTCCAACACCAATGAATTTGAGAAACTAATTATCTTACAATTAGCAATTCATTAAATATCTACCCCTTTATTTGCTGCTTATATCATACAGATTGTATAAAATTAGTATTACATTTCATCTGATTGGCTGATCAATTTTAATGTTTTCTTTTCTGGTTTTCATAACATTCTTATGAATAAACTCTTATCTTTCAAATTATTTATTAAGATTTTCAGCTTGTTTACAGATTTTACCAATATAACAACTAAAACTGTATGAATCCTTTCATTGAATGAACTCTTATATTGAAAATAGCATTTATTTCTATACTATTCTAAAATATATTAATTATCACAGCTTAATACTGTACATAGTGATTCAAGAGAAGGGCAATACAACAATTAATAATATTTAAGCTGTAGACTGTTTGGCATTGAGAATGGTTTAGTAAACCATTCAATTTGATACATTTTAGTTGTCATGGTTTTGCAATACTTTTAATGTATGTATAAAATATTTGTCATATTTATTTCTCAAATTTGACTACATTTTTTTTTTTTATTTTGAAATAAATATATCCTTTGAAAGGAGAATAGTCATTCAGTTGACAGCATATTGGGTAACAGGCTGTTAAGTTCAAAATTAATTCAAAACAATTTATGGCTGGTATTTATTCTACCCTATCCACCTACTCACTAATATTGTTCACAGTTCTTGTTTATTGCTATAACTCATACTTTGTTCTAGACAAACTATGTCCTTTTATCTGGCATGGCATTTTAATATTTTTATCTGAACTAAACCCTTCATTGAAATTCATGTGGCATGTGATATTTTATTTGTTTCTTACACTTTATTGAATAGTTTTAATTACATGTAGAATGTAAAGAATCTGTTGAGTTACTTTGTTTATTAGTTTTCTCTTTTATTATTGTTTTCCACCCTAAATTTCCTTTTCTAAAATACCCCCAAACTAAAAGGTTAATTTTATCATGGTGTAACTATAGCAACTACTATGATCAAGGGTCCTAACAATCAGTACTCCACTAGAAATGAGTCTGCCGATTTCAATAGGAATCAACCTGTGTCCTATTCTTAATAATTATCATTGACAATTAGCTTGAAAGCAGCTGGCATCTTACAGTTATTTCAAAACTAACCAAAGCAAGGGTTTCCTCCTTAATGATTCTCTTTCTCAGCATCAATCAAACAAGTGTTATGGAAGTTCATCTAATTTCTATTTTACCAACTAATTATCTGAATGCATCTCAACACACAAATATTTAATTGAGACTGAAGAAATGGATTTAAAAGCAAAGATTTATAGTACAACTATTCATGCAAATTGGCACCAAAACTATGTATAACTTCTATAGCTACAATTGAAATGGATTACTAGTTAGCAGATGAAAGCCTTTTTTGGAGATGAAATAATAAAAGCAATTCAAAAATGAATTTACTGATGCCTAAAGCATTCCTAAGATAAAATTGAACTTTGGGTTACTGAAAACTAAATAGTGTTATGGTTTTATTTCAGTTTACATTTTTTCATTATGAAAAACTATTTTATCATTTTTGAAGTAGTAACAATCAATTGAATAAGTATTTTAAACATTAATTAGATTCTAGTTTTTCAAAACTTCCTTCTAAAAAATTATGTTAAGTTTCTGAATACAATTGAAAGAGTGCATTTGTTATGCAATCAAAGTTAGAAGAAATGAAACTGAGGTAGTTGTGTGAAAATATTTCAGTGCCTTAGGAAAGGAAGCCAAACATCTTCATGAAAAACAATTTTTCTGAACAAAAATAAACAGCATAAAGTTCAGAAAAATTATCATTGCAAGTTTGAAAAAAATTATATTACAAAATGGTGCAATAGAATTTAATAAATTATAAGACAAAATAGCAATAAACAAATTTAATTTATTTATCTCTGAAAAATTTAAACACATAAAAAGACTGCTTTTTCAAAAAGAAAAAAAATCACAAACAGTGTAATTTATTTATTTTTGTAATGTCAATAACTGTTAAGTTTATGTTTATATTTTACTTATGAATAAAGTAGGACAAAATATTGTACTGACAAAATAGTAAGATTGCAAACTATACACAAAGTAGAGCAGTAGAATCGAAGGAAGCATGTTGAACTGCATTGACAAATAGTTAAGAACAATACATTCATAAAGTGGAATAATTAAAAAGATTTGAGGAAGAGGGGAGGTTTAACGTTTCAGAATGGACTCTATGTCAAAGAAAGGTAAAATATATTCTAACAAGAAATGCTAGTCAAATATTTAACAATTTTAGCTGTAAGAAAAAAAAGCACCATTTTCTATTTCAAATACACATACATGACATCATGTGATCACATCACTCACATCACATGCCTGCAGATACTATATATATATATATTGTACCAGGCTGAAGGGGCAAATTTAATCTCCATTCTTGAAGTAGTTATCTTATCCAAATAATGATGTTTACAACTTTTTTAATTGTTTCTGCATTCTTGAATGTGTTTTTGATGTTTGATTTTGTCTCAGAGAACAACTTGCTATAGACACCAGAGCTAGTGTGGTGTTTACACATATCTTTTATAGGGAAAAGTCGTTTTCTAGGATGAAATCCAACTGTGATAAGCCATATTCATGTTCAAGTAAGCAGAAACATGTTACAAATGGATTCCCGTCATTTTGTCTACTCATTAGAATGTTTTTTTTATCAATCCTGGAAGCAAGGGTGACAAAATCAACTGGAATGATGTATCTAAATATAACTGTATTGTACTCTGTGTAGTGTAGCTCTCTAGAACCTGCACAAAAGACTTATTTCTTGTGATGCATAAACGAATCTAAATATTATTTTAACAAGTACTCTACTATAATAAAATTGGGTATTTCAGGCAATATTGCTTATATTATCATCATGTAATCATCATCATCATCATCATCATCATCGTTTTAATGTCCACATTTCCATGCACATATGGCTCAGCTGGAATTCATTGCAGTGGATTTTCTATGACTGGATGTCCTTTCTATCACCAACTCACAATTGTGGATATCAAAACTATGGTGATGCTGCTGAAGATGATATAAGGGGGATTCTTCTCCTTTATGTGGTGAATAGTCAGTTTCTTGATCAACTGGATGGCCTACTCATTGGTCTAGTGACCGAGTATTCCACACACACATGTACCCTTGGCAGACTTCTACACAGTTTCTGCCTTTCCCAAGGCTATAGTAAAGGCACTTGCTGAAGATGGCACATTTTAAGATTGAGAAGTGAACATTTTATCTATTTAGCTATACCTGTCTCTGGCATCCAGCCATAGAAACCATGCCACAACAGAGAGTTTGTAGTCTGGACAGCTGCCTGCTAGCCAGCTCCATGTCAAACTCCACCAACGACGATGATGATGATGATTATGGTGATGATGATGATATGTATGTATATATGTATGTATGTATATATGCATGTATGTATGTATAACCATGTGTGGCAAAGCTAATATATTTTTTTTTATCTAATGCCAGAATTATTTATGCATGAAGAGAATCTAATAGTATTGTTTGTTTATTGCCAAGTCAACCCCAACTGGATCAGCCTATGATTAAAAGTATTCCAGCTGTGATTATCCCATTATTTTTAAGGCATAGAACTACATTACTATATATGTCCTCATTTGTTCAAGATGTTTCAGTGTGATGTGAGGCTGATTTTGGTTGTGATTTCTAACAGGTTGAATAATTGCACAGAAGTTCATATAACAATCTACTGTTGGTTCATATGACTCTATTTAGTTTGAACAGAGATTTTAAATACCATGCCAGTATGCAAATTTTAGATCAAAATATCAATATATGTTTACAAACCAGAATCGATAATGTCACATTTAAATTTGTCATAACAGTACAGTGGTGCCACATATACAAATATTTTGACTGATGTTTGTGTTACATAGAACTGTTGATTTTAACTTCAAAATCTGTAGTTGAAAGATCTAACTGTCCACTGTTTATTATCTGTTTTCAGGCACATTAAGATATCTGAGAATATAAAACCGGAAATGTGATGATCAAAACCTGACTGGATGGCATGATGATGCTTAAATTTAATATTCCATTCAACTATTATGTTATTACTGCTTTTAGCTAAAACAAGTGTCCATGCATATTTAGCCTATCCAGAACATCTGTTACAATGGGGAAAGGAGGCAGCGAGAGGAAGAGAGAAAGAGAGGGAGAGAGAGAGAGTATATATATACCTATGTGAGTGTATGAAATTGACAGAGAGATAGACAATAATTATTGTGAATACAGACAACTCAGGAAGTTGGAAGAAATAAAGAGAAATGAAGTTTCAATTGTTTTAAAATGAGTCAGAGAGAAGGAGAGAGAGAGAGAAGTGGGGATGAGAAGCCCTTTAAATGACTGATATTATATGTAGCCATTAGACTTTGTGCAGAGAAAGATGAATAATATAGTATGTCAGGTATCAAAGAAGCATTAAAGTTTCTTGCCAGCCAAAAAATCATGCAGGACCTCTTCATCTTTTCTGCTTGTTATATAACTAGTGTAATTAGTTTTCAACATTTCATAATACATGTTAGTAGAGAAGAGAAGTTGCAAAATATTATAAAACTCCGACATTTTCAGAAGTTAGTATAATTGTAAAGAAGTTTGTGACTAGAAACATCAAAGAATAACAAGAGCTTGTTGGTTGGAAACTGTACTAAGAATAAATGAGAAAAGACTAAATCGACAAAAGTGTATAACAGAGGCACTTTCATAACAGCTCAGAATGAAAGTAGTCTAGCTAACAATTTTTTTATGGTTTTGGAGGGGGAGCAGTACAAACAACTCTTTAGAGAGATTCCAAGACTCTCTAAAGAAGGAGGAGAAGCTACTCTGAAACTGGAGACTTGGTCCAGGCACTTGCATCAGAGTGGACTCTACTAGAGATGACCTTGAACAAAGTTTCTGCACTGTTTCCATCTATCAATTTTCATTCACGGGGTTTTGGTCACCACAAGGCCATGGTAGAAAACACTTTCTCTAGGTGAAGACTAGAGGGGATCCAAACATAAAAAATATTTAGTTGAGGAGTGGATTTCTTAACCATGTAGCTATACCTGCAACCCTTAAATAAACTTGTTTTGGAGGAGGAAGGAAGAGTTGGATACATAAAACTCTTGAAATAGATGGAATATTGAGTCACCAATACTGACAGATATAGCTGGGCACTAAAATATTTGAAATGGAATTATAAATACATTCAGCTACTTTATTCTGCCTTTATTTATATTTTTTTTTCATGAAAAGATGAAAAATATTTAGGAAAAGTGTAACATACAATGAAGAATATTCCATTAGGAAGTACCAGTTCTTGTTCTATGTGTTATAGAAACATTAAAATAAATGTTCAAATATGAACATGTAGTGGAAATAGATGTTGTGATTGAGGGGAGCAAAAAAAAAAATGTTATCTAGGTGTGGAATAAAAGATGAGTGCACAGATGTTAAACCTGTATTATTGATTTTACAGTGATTTTTTTTTTCTAGTGCAGCACATTAATTTTAGCTTTTCCCAAGGGTTTTAAATCAATAAAACTTCAACATTTATAACTAAAATTTTGCTGGATTTCACTCTTGTTTGGGAGACTTACAGGTTATAAAGACATCTGCATTAGTGTAGGCATTTACTAAATATTGGTAAAATTGATAATGGTGTATTCATATTATGTTGATAGAAAAAAACAAAAAAAAAAAAACAGAGAACTGGAATGCTGAAAATCTAATTAGGAAAGAATATTTTAAATTTTAAGGAAATAAAAAAGATTTCTTCAAATATAACATATCAAAGTAAAAATAATACACACACATGCATATATATATACATAGAAACACACACACACGTGTGTGTGTATATATACATATAATTATGCATGTGTCCCGCATGTATACATGCATGTATATGTGTGCATGTTCATATGCATATATATATATTTGTGTGTGTCTATGTGTATACACAAACACCTTTGCTATTGCCATTTAACCTTTATCAACACCACCTTCAAACATCCTTGCTTACCCCATCATACTCTTACCACCTTCCACCCATTTTGGTCTTTCTGATGTCTTTCTTTCTTTCTCTCTCTTACCTCTCTCCTCTGAGCACATGGATGTGTCCAAGGTTACTGAGTTTCTCTCAACGATTACACTCCTCTTCCCCCTTGTTTCTGTCCTTTCTACTCACCTTGCTCCCTCTTCTCTTTCTTCCTCAATCTATATGCTTTAGATTACTGAGTAATTTACATTTATGGTGTACAAAGCATGCTGTCTCCTGTGCTAGAGGATGATGGAATTAAACATGCTTCCTCTATAGTGAATGGTGAGTTCTCATGAGAACTGGTCCCATGAGACTGCATCCAGCACTCAGTGTTAGGTATTTGGGAAATGAGTAGAGAAACTATATGATTGTGGGGTCCATTTAATGTGTCATTTCAGATGCTCTAAAGTTGGTGTCACATGAAAATGCACTCAGTAAAGTGGTTGGTTATAAATCTTGTGAGGCAATTTGGTAGACAGAAACTGAGAAAAGCCTGTTGCATATATAGATATATATATGTATGTATATATTTATGTGTGTGTGTTTTTGTGTCTATGCCTGCCCCTCTATCACTTGTCAACTGATGTTGGTGAGTTTGCATCCCCATAACTTGGTGGTTTGGCAAAAGAGACCTATTGAATAAGTACTAGGCTTACAAAGAATAAGTCCTGGGGTTGATTTCTTCAACTAAAAAAAAAAACTCCTTTAAGGCATTGCTCCAGCATGGCCACAGTCAAATAACTGAAAGAATAAAAGATTATGCATATGTGTGTATGTATGTGTGTAGATAGATAAATGTAGATATCTTAATGTTTGTGTCTATGTATCTTGTATATAAAAACAGCCAAGCATTAGATTGAAGGATCACTTAATACTATTCAGAAGTGTTATATTTGCAGATGGTAAATTTATTTGGTCTTCCAAGCCTTACATATATATATATATATGGGGTTCATTTATTGGATGGAGTAATATGATTACAAAAAAGGTAATGAACCCCCAAAAGTGTATGTACAACTTAGAAAAGCAAAGTAATTTACAGTCTGAGGAAGACTACTAAACCAAAACTTCAAAGTAAATCTCAATATTCCCTTGCAAAAATAAAGTAAAATGTGTCTATGTGTGTGTAAATATATACACATATATTATGATTATTATTGTTATTGTTATTATTATTATTATTGCTATTGTTATTGTTATTATTATTATTATTATTTGATAGTAGTAGTCGTAGAAGTTGCAGTATATGTTTTCAATTTTTTACAAGTTTGAAATGAGTTGTTAGCAGTATGACATTATATAAGTATAAATATTTGAAATACAGAGAGATAGGATTGGCTAACTGTACTAAACATTAACAACCCCAAATCCCATCTCCAACACACACACACAAACATTAGAATCAGAAAATTTTAAGTGAGAGCACATGTATGTATACACATATACATATATGTGCGTGTGTGTGTATATATATACAAATATATATATATATATATATGATTATACATACATATATATATATATATATATATATACAAATATACAAATATATATGTATATATATAAACACACACACACACATATATATACACACACACACTCATATATCATATGTGTATTGTTAGTGGAGATATCGCTAGTGATGATATTGCCACCATTTCCAGTGGTTGAGTGTCTACCATTAACAAGGCCAGGGAAGGCTGAAATCACATGATCTGGTAGTATTAGTGGTGGCAATGGCGGGAGATTTGTCTCCCACTGGCAATGTAAACAGGAGTGCTTATATGCACCAAAAAGCCCATATGAGTGGTTCTCGCATGGTCACTGTCACAGTACTCTGTGTTCTAATGCAATATCCAATTTTAAATGGGAATAAATATTACCTTTTGGTTCTAATACTGCTTCTGCTGCTAATAATTATTTTATATACCAGCATGACCGCAGCCATTTGGCTGAAACACATAAATAAATAAATAAATATATATATATATATATATATATATATATATATATATATATATATATAGGTGCAAGAGTGGCTGTTTGGTAAGCAGCTTGCTTACCAACCACATGGTTCCGGGTTCAGTCCCACTGTGTGGCACCTTGAGCAAGTGTCTTCTACTATAGCCTTAGACCGACCAAAGCCTTGTGAGTGGATATGGTAGATGGAAACTGAAAGAAGCCCATCGTATATATATATATATATATATATATATATATATATATGCGTGTCTGTGTTTGTCCCCCCACCATTGCTTGACAATCAATGTTGGTGTGTTTAATCCCTGTAACCTAGTGGTTCAGAAACAGAGACTGATAGAATAAGTACTAGGCTTACAAAGAATAAGTCCTGGGGTCAAATTGTTTTATTAAGTGCAGTACTCCAGCATGGCTACAGTCAAATGACTGAAACAAATAAAAAAATAAAAGAATATATGTTTCAATACTAATAATAGATGTAGCTTTAATGGAAAAATCCATTCCCATCTGCAATGTTACTATTTCCAAATAATTTCACCCTGTGTTATCTCTCTTGTTTGATTTTTATTTTAAATACTCCTAGAGTGATTTGTTTTTCCTACTTTCTCTCATCTATATTGTTTATCATAATTGGTAGCGCTATATTCCTGCTGTTTCTGTATATACTGATCACTTCTAAAATCTACATTGATCACTTCTCTATGTATGTACAGATCACTTCCAAGTTTTGCCAACTACGGAGAATATGCTTTATCTCCCTGTTAGTGATATAAACAAGAGCGCATTTTGCACCAAAAGCCAATATGGGAGTTTCTCTCATGGTATCTACTCCAGTATAGCTTGTTCCAACAGAAGATCCATGTTTAAGTGGGGATAAATATTACCTTGATATGCCTTGTGTACAATTGTTTTCAACAGCTGGCTTTAAAGACAAAATCCATTCCTATTGGCATCATTATTATTTTCCAAAAACTTCCATTGGTTCATTTATTGGAGCTATCTTCCCACTTATTATTTTTTTTATTTTATAAGTTTTGGAGGAAGGTTTGCCTCCTCATTGCATTAAGAATCCCAACAATCAAAGATTTTTCAGTTTATTTCATTGCATACACGAAATGCTACAGTAATTATATTTGGTATGTTCTCCTAAAATATTTCCCCTCAGACACATTGTAGTTGATAAAGAGTTTGTGTGTATTGTATAAAGGAAAACAGGATTATATTTAATTGAATGTCTTACATCTGTTAGAAAATATTCTGAAGTTCTTAACAAGTATTTTTAGACTGTATTTATAGCTTACAATTAGAAAATTCATAAAGGGGATAAAATATCTAATTCAGCAGCAGTTTATAGCAAATTAATATATTTAATAAACTGACAGTAATAAAAAGTCAGTTGAATTTAATAGAAATCTGAATTGATATTAAAGAAATTCTGAGAATAATTTTATTCCATTGGTGTAATTGTTTATATCAATTTGCTCTGAATTTATTTCATATTTTATATGTTCAGTTATTGTTCATGACTAGAAATGTAAATTTAGTCTAGAATTAAGAAAGCACAGTGCAAACACCTGCTTACATTTTATAATTTGATCGAGTCTAGCAACAAGATATGAGATAATATATTTGCTATTAATCTTGGTGCTGGCTTTTGTCAGTGAAATAATTTATGTATACTCTAAATAACTAAAAAGAAAATGAAAAATATAAAACTGAAGAATATGATGATGTTGAGAGAGATGTGGTAATTTATAAGTTGAGACAATATGCTGACAATTTTTAGTCACAGTTTCGTTTTCCCATTCAAGCAGGAAAAGAAACCGTACTTTGACTTCTCAAATTTAAGAAGCGTAAATGAAAGAGATGAACAGAGTTTATTTGTTAGGACTATGGCAGAAATGAACTCAAAGATCTTGTCTTTGATAATGTGATAGGATCAAAAGTAACATGTTGCCTCATAAGAGCATATGAATGAGTTATTCCTTGTCTACAAACTGGTTCATAATTTTCTTCCTTGTATGCCATTAAAGTCAAATAAATCATTTAACTGTATGAATTGATAATTAAATCAGCTGAAGAATTGATGTTTTGTATAACTATTTTGGGACACATAAACACACATTTGAACCCAAACAGACTAGCTTCAGACAATAATCTATTACAGACCATCACTCTATGTAGGGGGAATTCTATCTTTTACCTAACAAATATTATGAGAACAAACATATTCTATTATCAATGATGATTAAAAAAAGAAAAAAATTATAATCACAAGATGTCATATTTTTCATTAGTGAATCATCTAATTGTATGCCAGGATGTATTCTGTTTCATTACAGAAAAGTGTAATGAATTAATTAGTATGCATGCACACATGCAAGCACACATTCATGTATGCACGCACACACACGCACACACGCACACACACACACACACACACACACACACACACGCACGCACGCACACACACACACATAAAGAGGAAGCTGACTGAAATAGGAAAATGTTAAAATAACATCTAGTCAGAATACAATTAAGTGCCTTATTTTTCAAAACTGTGCAGAATCATCTTTTTACCAAATATTTCCTGAAAATAAAAAATAAATTTGACAAGACTTTATAACAATCATTTATCAATGTGCCAGAATTTCTTTCTTTTGTGGTTGTGTCAGGTGCGTGTAACTAAAATACTAAAGTTTCTAAAACCTCTACTCTTTCTAAACATAAACTATACCTACTCTATTACTACTAATAATAATACTAATTTACTGGTTTGCTGACGCCATGGTTTAGTAATAATATCATTATTTTGATTGTTGTTATTTACCCTAGGGCCAGTTTTGACTGAGCAGATCTGTACTCCAAAACATGCCAGACATAACCTTCATTCTTTTCTCAGGAACACATCTAATGTTTTGTTTTTTAAGACAGTCAAATGTTATTTGGTTTCTGTTTCTATCAGTAATGGTTCTCTTTGGGTTGTTAGCATTAATGTGGAAATACTTTCTAATATATAGACAGAGTCAATTTTAGAATTTGGTACAGCAGTTCAGATGCAATATAAGTATTAAATATCTGAGATGATAAAAACCGAGATATATGGTGCCATGCTGTATTCAAGAAGACCTGTCCTCTACAGCAGAAGTGTTAAGGATGTCCCTCCCCCACCCGATGAAGAGGATTGGCCTGTAAGAGTCCTGTGCTTGTATAATGTAAAAAGCACTTCTGCCATTATTGCATAAAAGTATTCATGCTAGTGCCATGTTAAAAGCCCCCAGTACATACTGTAGATTGTTTGGAGTTAGGAAGGGCTTCCAGCTCTTGAAGCAAAGCCAAATTAGACTGGAACCTGGTGTAGTTCTTTGGTTGCCAGCACTGGTCAAACTGTCCAACCCATTCCAGCATGGAAAACAGACGCTAAAGGATGCTGATGATGGTGATTTGGCATCTCATATTTTCTACCTTGGTAAAGGCATTATTGTAGTATAACTTTCTCATGACTCTAAGAAAGTTAATAAAACAATATTGTTCAAAAGAGTTGCAATAAATTTCACAAATTTAGAAATATATTTATATTCTAATTATATTTTAGTCTAATTATTTTAAAGCCTTATTTTCATTCAACTGCTTCATTGTTTAATTGATTATTGCTGTGAAAGATGGCTGAAGCCTCATATTGCTGTGCAATATATGATGTAGTATTCCTAGCATGGTAAAAAAAAATATCTCTCAGAACAGTACTACCTATTTTGGTGTACTGAACCATTGAACCGTTGATGAAATGAATGCAAATCATTTCCTCTAATTTTGCAATGTCTCTGTGAACTAAAATTTCATGTGGAATTCACTTTGAAAGAAAACGTTGTATAATGGCATAAATCATGTTTTTATCTACAGTCAACCCATAACTGTCTCTTATCAATGTATAAAATTATTCATAATCTCTAATGAAGCAGAATATTTTTCGTGAAGTAGGTGTTTGAGAATAAATAAAAATAAGAATAAACATTAACAGATTTTATCTAATATCAATTATTTTGAAAAAGGAAAAAAAAAAAAAAAGAAAGAAAAATGGCAAGATTAGGTAAAAATTATCTTCTGAGGAAATGTTCGATTAGAAATCTAAATATATGTGGTGTGAAATTAGGATTAGAATATTGATTAGCTATTGATTATTTTCACAATATCCTGAATAACTATTCTTATTTCTGGTTGGCAGACAAATGTTATTATCTTTATCTTTTCTATATAATTAAAGAAAAAAAAAATCCTAATTAGCTTGACTCTATTAATCAGCCATATTTTGAAACAGTGGCTGGAAGATAAAACATATTTTAGTTTAGTAAATTGATACATTTGAACACATAGACTAAAAGACTGTAAGTCACAAGTCTACTACTTATTTCAAGGCTACCAATGTGGTCTATTGTTCAAACATAACATTAGGCCTTTGTTGTCTACTGTAGAAGGCTTGAATATCTACCCCAAGAAAGTATGTTCTTTAGGTGTAGGGCAGGGCAATAGTTTTTCTTGTGGCAGACTTGGCATTGCTGGTGCATGAAACTTTTCCTTTCTTCTCCATGGCACCAGTATCGTGCAAGGAAGAGACAGGGTTAATAAAGTTTGGTACCAGAGTCACACAATTATATATATATATATATATATATATATATATATATATATATATATATATATATATATATATATATATATATATATATATATATCGTCAGTGGATCATATATCCGAAAAAGAAGCATGCTCTAAAGGACAGAGTGGTAATGTATTTACATGCAGTTAAATATATGCCCGGTCATAGAGTGACCAATGGTTTTGTATCCATATAGCACTTAGCATTATAGATGACTCATATATCTGATGAGTAATCTATAAAGCTTTATGGGTGTGAAACAATTGGACATATATTTAACTGCATGTGAATATATATATATATATATATATATATATATATATATATATATATATAAGTAAAAATATGCAAGTATGTGTGTGTGTATGTGTACATAGGTATATATACTTTATATTCTTCTGTACTTCCATTCTGGTGGCATTTTAGTTTTACTATGGGAAAAGGTTGCTTGACCCTTGCTCAACACATCTCCATATCTGGGGAAAGAGACATGGTGTGTGCTCACTCATTATCTGTTCTGAGAGCACTGCTCAGCAGACTTGGATATGGAGAAAAAAGAGTCAAGTTCTTAGTACTTGACACTTGACTGACATTTTATATATTGACTTGGAAGAATGAAATGTGGAGTTCACCTCTGTGGGATTTGAACTCCTGGTGCAGGGAATCAGAAAAAGTAATATTCCTAAAACTAATAACTCTGCCAACTCAAAACTATCTGTCTATCTATCTGTCTGTCCATATATATATAAATATATATATATATGTATATTTACACACACACACACACACACACACTGAAGTCTTCATGTTGCATAATCTTTCTGTCTTGAATTAAATGTTACATATTTTATAGTTATGTTAAGAATCTTCGTTCTCCATAAATCTAAAATGTTCCATATCGAAAATTACTTCAAGTCATATTTGTTATCCTAACTTCTTCCTTGATATATATGCATATGTAGCTAGAAAATTTATATAATAACCACTATACCAAGCTTAGTGTAGGCATTATTTAAATGTACGAGTGATACATTGTTTGTTATTTTCTCTATAAACATAGTTTGTCTGTATCAGTAAATGCCTCCAGTTATCCTCTACTCAAGGCATTTAGGATCCTGTGGGAGGTGAATTTTGCTCAGGCCATGGGGCAGAGTTCAAACTCAGAATGCACATAGCTGGAGCAGATATCAGAAAACATCTCATTTGCTGTTGTATCAATTCTATAATCTACTCTCATGGACTGATTCTCAATAAATCAATCCTGGAAGACTTATGCTTGGCAAGATTTGAACTCAGAATGGACAGAATTGGAATAAATACTGAATGGTATTTAACCCAATGCTCTTAGGTCTCTGGTAAATTGCTGCATTTTTCTCCATTCTGTATTTATAATATGACTAAACCATGGGTTTGTCAGTTACAAGTGCAATTACAGGAAGCTGAGGCTAAGTTTGCCAAAATAATGTGTGATACTAAGATATTGGCTTAATACTGCAGACAAGGCTTATCAGATTACAACATTGAGGGAAAAAGCGGAGTATATGTATTACATAGAGTGACACACTTGCATGCATGTGCATGTATACATAGATTTATGAATGCTAATGCAAAGCCATGCTACATAGGTTAACATTGAGGTAAAACAATAAAAGCTCAGTTTGAACCTGTCTCATGACAATCATCATAGTTTGCCAGCAGGAATTTGGCTAATAGCAGCAACAGCAACAAAAGAAACCAAATGAGACAAAAGAAATGAAATGAGATGGTAGAGGAAAAAAAAAATCTAAAGACATTCATGGCATTAAAAATAAAAGAAAATAAAAATAACTTAACATTCAAATTAAATAAAAAAATACACAAAAGTGGAGACAAATATAATTAAACAAAAGCAAATGAATACAAAAACATAAATAACAGTAATTAATAGAAATCCTAGAAAAGAACACAAAAGAAAAATACTGGGAAAAAGCACGGAACCAAATACAATAAAAAAAAAAGAAAAGCAAAAGTCAACTATATGAGATACACAGACTTACACTCACACATAAATACATACAGACACACATATAAACAAATACAGAATAATATGAAAAGAGCAAAAGAATTGAAATCATATGACTAACATTGGTTAATTGTTGTTTGTATTTGAATAATGGTCTTTAAGACTGGAAATCAAAACAAAGAATTTGACGAGGCTATTGAAGGGATGTGGCTGTTTGCATCAGCACTAATATCAATAACCATTTGTCTCTATGTCAACAGGTTCTCATAGATAGAATTGTATTCTGTAAAGAAAGCTGTGAACATTTCTTTGGAAGAAATCCTCATTGTTATGTTATGTTGAGATATTTATTAATAAAACTGATGGTGGGTGTTTGGAGAATATTGAATAATGCAATTTTATTTAATTTGATGTGATTTTCTTTAGTTTTTTTTTTTTGTCAAGTAATATCTGATAGAAAAATATAAAATTCAATGGGAAAGGGAAATCACTTCAAAGCTGTTCTCATAAATCTTCCAAAGCTGAAATGTAAACAGCAAGATTGTATAGCCATTAATGTGTCTGTGCATCATAATCTTAGTTTTATCAGTTACAAAGTTTAGTGATGTTCTATGGAGCCATTTCGTATAAAAAAAAATATTGTAATGGAAATGTGAACCTAAACAGAATTATAAGTCAATGTCTTAGCCACCTCTATTATTGGGACATATATATTTAATCAACCATAAATTTAATCTATATGAATCACCATAGAAGTAGAAGGCAAGTCACAGGTCTAGTGAGTTTGCAATCAAGTTTTGATTCCCAACTCTATTTACTCTCATATTTTTGAAGCTTTTTGAAAAGTTATGCACATTATAACACTCATTTCATCCTCCCGTGAAATTATTATGACTCATGCTTATTTGGAGAACATAGCATGATGTTACTATATTGCGTCTCCTTTATCCATAAACAGATATAAGTTCTTATGGAAACGACTGTTCTTTGAGAAATGTTTCTACCTAGAAAATGCAGACCTTCCTACTTTCTCATTTCATTCACTATCATTTGTATAACAAGTATGTGGTTAAATTTTCTTTTGCATTGGTCTAAAATAAATTTGCCCTATCTAAATAAAAACAAAAACATTATGGAGCTGAGATACTATAAGTAAAACCACTTTAGTAGAGCTTTAAAGAAGGTTGTTGGGGAGAATCATGACTCATAGGTTACTGTAATATAAAGTAGCATGGCCAGAATACTTTTAATGGAATGAACTCCATTAAAGCTACCAAAGTGCCAGATAGTGACATGAGAACTCCCACCTTCAAACAGGTTCATTTGATGGATATCCACATAGTTTCTGTCTATCTAATTTCATTTACAAGGCATGGATTAACAAAATGAAATGGTAAAGCACACTTGCCCAAGGTGTTGCACAGCAATGTTAGATCAGGAACTATTTTATTCTAAAACAAGCTTCTTAGCCATACAGCTGTGTGTTTGTGCCCAAAATATATTGTGTCAGTTGACGGAAGATAACCAATACATTCACAATATCAGTCCTTCATGATGTAATATTTAAATCATAAGTGTTTGTGTAAGAAAAACTCACTGGAAAGGTTATTATTAAGTTTTGCTATCGTTCCCAGAAGAAACCTGGTTCCTACTCTGTGGCAAGTTTAACCAAGACGCGTAGAATTCAGCATAATCTATAAGAAAAGTAATTTCCATGGTTGTTGTATTGTTGTTAATGGGAAAGGCATGCAACTATATAGGTTAAATTATAGACAAAGTATTCCATCTCAGTTACCTTCGTGTGATTGAATGACAGTAAGTATTGTATCTATTTACAGCTTGCAAAGAGTGTCTCACTTGAAAATATCAGTATTGTTCTGGCATTATCCAAATATCAAAATTTTCAAAAGCTACCTACATATAGTAACCTGAATATTCAAAGAATGGAACCAGTATAGGAAAATTAAATAAAACACAAATACAAGACAGTGAAATAGAAGAACGTAAAACAGTTAAAAAGAAAAGTAGGGCAGCCAAGCAATCGCACCACAATCAATATACGAGCGCTGAAAAATGTTAAAATATATTTTCAAGATTTTTAGTTAATTTTCTCTGAACAATAACTTTTAAAACATTCATTTATTCTTGCATTTCGGTACGTTCTTGATGATCTCGTGGTTTAAAATATTTATTTCCTTACCACAGTAACAGTTTCACTATACTGCGAATGACGTTAAAAGACAAATTAATTCATTCAGTATGGCATTTACTCTTCCACGCCAGTAAGTCTACTATTTAGTGTACGTGATTAATGACTTGGTCACTATTACTTTAACATGTTTCACTTACATGCGTTCATTCTTAAGATAAGAATGGAAGCAACCCGATATGTTACTTTGATATTGGGTTCGAAACTTGTGTGTGTGTGTGTATATATATACATATGCAGGAAGTTAATCATTTGGCCAATCATAGAGTGACCAATGGTTTCGCATCCATAAAGCGCTTAACCTTACATATTATGCAAGAGATATTGCTATGAACAGTAAATAAAACAATGTTAATCAAAGGCTCATAAATATACATATTTTAGAGGTTAATATGAAAGAATACTCCGGATTTTCTGATTCTGCTTTGAAGGTTTATGGGTAGTGTGTCTTCTTTCCATCACATTGGACTGTCTTGTGCATAGCTTTCACCTATTATATTTAGCTAACTAGGAATTTGTTGACCTGATGCTAAGTTTCCTCAAGGTGGTGAACGAACTACAAACTATATGATCGCAAAATGAATTTTTAAACCTCAAATCGATACGTTTACTGATGTAAAACAAAGTTTAGAATAAGTTGAATGTATGTTGAAACAAACGTAGAAAAGGGCTCTTGTTTGTTTACGCACATTTCGGTTCATTTCATCCGACGTTACGTTATGAATTCAAATTCTGTCGAGGTCAACTTTGCCCTTCATCGCATGGGGATTTTAAAACGTTTTAAAGTTAATTTTTAGATAAAAACCTCAATTTGATTTTGTTTTGTTAATCGCACATGTGTATGTCAAAATTATGAATAACTTATTTTTCTAAAACCCTAAACTATATTTAAGCCCCCCCCCCCACCACACCAAGTAGATACTGTTAACTGTAGACCAGAGCACAACGCTGCACTGCTTGACAACTATAGAAGATGGAAGAGGTTCATACATTCACTAATAATTTGTTGTGTAAATTAGAAATACCAGCAACACACTATAAGTAAATAATTTTACAAATAGTATACAATGTGATTTTATTAGGCCAGTGATATTTTAGCAGGAGTCAGACACGAATGGATCGAGAATAAAGGTGGTATCAAAATGGACCTTCACCTGGGAGGTAAAAATCTGAACATCCAAAGAATATTTTGCTTGGAACAGTTGATCTTATATAGAAAAAGTCACTTATATAGAAAAGGCCACTACTAGCCGCAGGAGTGGCTGTGTGGTAAGTAGCTTGCTTACGAACCACATGGTTCCGGGTTCAGTCCCACAGCGTGGCACCTTGGGCACGTGTCTTCTACTATAGCCTCGGGCCGACCAAAGCCTTGTGAGTGGATTTGGTAGATGGAAACTGAAAGAAGCCCGTCGTATATATGTATATATATGTGTGTGTTTGTCTCCCCCCCCCAACATCACTTGACAACCGATGCTGGTGTGTTTACGTCCCCGTAACATAGCAGTTCGGCAAAAGGAGCCGATAGAATAAATACTAGGCTTACAAAGAATAAGCCCTGGGTTCGATTTGCTCGACTAAAGGTAAAAGAGTAAAAGAGAGAAAGACAGCCCGATTGTCTGTTCATGTATCTATATAAGCTATCTACGTTTCCTGATATAAGACTGAAGGAAATAATCAATGGTGTTGTTAAACTTAAACAAATATGAACAGAAAAATAAGAAACTTCAATGTCGAAACTATTGTAGAAGATTTCCCTCTATTTCTTTTGTTTCGTGTTTTCCATGTCTCTTTAACTAGTTCAAATAACTCAGTGTAAGTCAGAGAAAATCACTGATAAATTACGCCCATTAGTTCTCGTGGTAAAAACTTTTTGACACTCCAAGAAAATGTATTGATCTTAGAATCAATGATAAATATACAAAAAGAAAAACGTTTTTTACTTCTGTACTTATTTGATATTTCTATTCATCAGGTAAATGCTAGAATGTTAGGCGCAAATTTCAGTTTGGCACGATTCATACATACATACATGCATACATACATACATACATACATACATGTATTAATGTCAGTTTAAGCATGTATATATGCGTGTATTGAAAAAAAATCTGAGTAAATCAAATCAATGACTAACACTTAGCAACATCAATTATTTCAATATAATAGATCTCAAGATCTATGACCAGGAATAAACAACTGGAATGACTATCTTACTTCATTCTCCAGTGAGAACATTTGTTTCCCACTTAATGTAAACTGCCATTAGCCTGCTTACTGAAAGGCTGTCCTCACAACACTACCAAGTCTCATAAAAGAATGACTACATTAAACAAAGGAACCAATGAAGGAACACTGATGAAGTTATTTGACTGGCAGGAATTAGTTGTCAAATGACCTTTTTATCACACATCACTATCTTAAAAAGAGGAATCTAATGATTATATGTACTATGACCAGAAAAGGCAAAGATGGGGTGAACACGGCTAGAGCCTCTTTGAACTCAGATTTATCTGATCAAGTTTAACCTTTTACCATTCAGTTAATAATTTAAATGAAAAGGAAAAGGGCAGCGTTGATGATCTTATACAAAGTCCCCGACAATGATTGAAAAGCATTACCCTCAATTAGAAACCTTGCTGACATATTTGCAACAATGTAGACTCAGCTAAAATCTTCAGGACCCAGGTGGTAATGTTAAACTGGGCTATGTGCATCGTTCTAGGACAGGAGTGGTCCTTCGCTCGAGCTTTCACACTGCTTTTGTCGACTCAGTTTCACTCACAAGGATTTCATCGATCCAGAAATATGGTAGAAAATAATTTGTTCATGATACCATGCAGTGGAACTGAAGATGAAATAATGTAATTTGTAAAGCGATCTTCCACGGGGACAAATAACAACAGCAACAACAATAACAATACTTTTATACAGAATATCTTTGTCATTAGTTTTCCTTAATCTTACATAAGCGCACAAGATATAACTGGACTCAATCAAGATGGTAGGAAGAAACTGGATCTGCATGGATCATAATCTCTCTATCTCTATATGTATTATATGAAGATAAATGCGTTGATGTAGGCAAACAGCACCTTACCTACGCCTTATGAAACATCTCCGATATTTCCTTTTATTATCACTTATTTTGAAGCAATAAGAAAGCAAATTGAACACCAAAAGGATTTGAACCCAGAATTGTATGTAACGAACTATATCAGGTAAAAGTTTTAATCCAGCGCAAATTACTCTGAAGCCTATATTTGCAGGCATATTTTATCAGGAAGGACATGGACCACGTCTTGTGTAAACAATTATATACAGGCCAAGGGAAGAGTCACAACACAATGGTCATTCAGTCTGCGAGAAAGAAAAACAAAATCTCCTTCAAATCGCTCTCAAAACCACCTTAAAAAGACAGACAATGGATAATGTGGTACTGGGCGTTGTACTTAAGAAAAAAAAGGTCACTCTTTGTATGAACTTCTATCTATCTATCTATCTATCTATCTATCTATCTGTCTGTCTGTCTGTCCACACACGCGCGCGCACGCGTGCATACACATATACAAATATAAATACACACATATACGTGTGTATGTTTGTGTATGTGGTATGCACGAATGTGTGTGTGTGTGTATGTGTGTGCGTGTGTGTGCGTGTAAGGTGATATCAGGAGCATGAGAGTCATTCCCAAGTATATATTAACACATTGTGCTCAAGACTTCGCTGACCTTACTCCAAAAGAGAGATTTTTGGAAGAAATGGCTGTTTGAAAAAGTGTGTAGATTCGAGGCCCAATACAGATGCCCATGATTTACTGAACATCATTAGGAAAAGTTTGACTGATTTTGACCTTCTTAATTTAGATAGATAACGTACATGTGAAGAAGCAGGCATTAACAGGGTTAATGAATATGAACTACAAATGAAGTAAATGAGCGTAATTCATTTAGACACGTGTTTTTGGCAAATCTGAAAAGTTCAAACCATTAATAACGCATAACGAGCCTGATATCGAACAAACACGCATGAATGGAGAAACTTGTTCAATAGATTTCGATGCAACATGAAGATGTAAGCAGACAAAATGAAAGAAAACTACAAAAAGAGGTTTAAATGGACTTGGTTAAGTATTTTTCGGAGAAATAAAATCGTAGTATTGTTCCATGCTATACTAGTGAAGCATAATGCATCATTTTTATCAGTAAACATATTTTTTACAATCATTTATTATTATATTAGTCCGAAAACAGTAAAAAAAATGCATTAAAAGTTTCAACATTTTTAAAGTATTTAAGACACATACACCATCTCTAGTATATCAATATCTTTCATTCCTACGTACTGTGTATGTAGGGCTATATGAGCATATATATGTACACACACACACACACACACACACACACACACACACACACACACACACACACACACACACACACACAGCATCTATTAATAGATTCTATCTTTCTGGCTGGCTGCTGAGAGTACTCTGCATCGATCCCCGAGGACTATTTTCACAACTAGTGTAAATACGTACTCATTAGATATATTACTGCAGCTTTGTTTAACAATCTAATCTATTGTGTCAAACTGAATATATATATATATATATATATATATATATATATATATAAAGGTATGCATGCATTTATATACACTCACATGCACATATACATTTATATGTATGTAGGTAAATACATGAGTCATTGCGCAACCGCTTTAGTTCATGTGTATTTAATGTGCGTGTGTGTGTATGTGCACACACACACACACACACACACACACACACACACACACACACATATATGACTCACCAAGTGTTATGACTTTATACCAATGTAAATTAAACAAACAGGCAGGAAAAAATGGTCTTTGAATATATTATGTAATGAACATATGAAATATTTACAAGTGCCCCACAAGACAACTAAATGGTTCAGTGACTATTCACTTCGTTTGCTGCTGTTCAGCTATAGAACGTTACCCGTTTAGCTGCACAATATATGGCTGTAGCCGACAGCAGTTGCGATTGGCATGCAAATCCATCAGGAACAAACGAAGGAACGATGCGGTTAATTTATGCGGTCACAAAGAAAAATAAAGCTGTCTTAGAAAGATGTAAAATAATTCACAATACTCTACAGAGAGAATGCAATAAGAACAGTTAACTATATACCAGGAACTATATATTGTAGATTGACGTTCATGCACAAATGATGTAGAATTTTATTTCATCGAGGTGAGATATTTAACAGCGTGCAAAATGACTCAGTAGTTTTCGATGCTATGACCACACGCGCGTGCGCACATATACACACACATACACATATATACACTAAAATCGAACAGTGAGAATGAGTACGCAACACCGCATTAGTGGATGAATATTGTATATTTGTGGGTTTACAAGGCTACCATTGGTTTCATACGGAGAGAAATCTCGCAACAATTATACATACACAGACTTATGAATCGACAACCCAGTGAATTTAAAACTCCATCGACCACGTTTGGCATCATAATTTGTGAAACTCCACAATTATGTGCACATATTCAAACACGAACAAACCATATAATGCAGGTGTATGTGTGTATGCATATGTGTGTACGCATATTTTGTATGGATGTGCACATATGAGTGTACATACAAATATTTATTTTTATAAATTTGAACGCGCATGAGCGTTCTAGCAAGAGGAATTAATTAATTTATGCTGAACGCAACTCCTTACAAAGATTCCTGGACTAATGCAAGTGAGACAACCATTAAAATGTTCTTATGAGTTATTTTCCACGATCTGTTTGTTTATTTATTTATCTATCCCAAAGCCCCTACAGCTTCGTATAGCTTCATGTATAATCATCCAAGAAGGAAACAAGTACCAACGTTCTATGTTGCAGGCTAGAAAATTATTGAGAGATTTCTATCGGCATGAAACCAACGGTGGATTTGTTAACCCACAAAATAATATATATATACACACAGACAGACACACAGATACAGACACACACACACACACACACACACACACACACACACACACATATATAATGAATGTATGTATGCATGTATATATATACACATACATATGTATGTATGTATATATAGTCACGTGTTTACACACACAGACGTATGCAAAGATAAATCTTTCAATACCTTGCTGAAAGTATGTGCTATCAGAATGATTCACAAAAGATATATTGAATATGAAGTCACCTGTGTTAGTGTCTGAATATATGAGTCTTTCAGTGTGTTTGTACGTATGTATATAAAACTAAGTATATCACACATACACAAGTAAGTTTATTGTGTACGCCTGTATGTATGCAGACAGATGTGCAGAGATGTATAGAACTTTTTATTGGTAAGTAGTCATGCCCATTAGTGTTGGTTGATGATGTGTATTCCATTTCCTTGACGTAAATATGTAGCCATTCAGCGGAATATCTGTAGATAGATGACTGAAAGAACTACATTAACAAAACTATGATTGGAGAGGAAGAATGAAAGTCAGAGATTCTTGTATAAATGAACTTGGAGCATTTCCTCTTTCAAGGAAAAATTTTTCTCAAATGAATCAATATCTGAGTATGGTATATAGAATACAAATACTTCTTTTTAGTTCAGATGATGCCCAACTGTTGATTGGCTTCCGAAAATTGAATATTTGACTCTTTATAAATAATGAAGTTGATAATAATATGATGATGATGATGGCAACGATGATGATGATGATAATGATGAAAAATATGATGATAATGATGGCAACGATGATGATGATGATGATGATGATGATGATGATGATGAGGATAACAGCAATAGCTATAATAATAATGAAGATTTCTTTACTAATAATAATGATGATGATATGGATATTATCATTATAACAATAATAATAATGATGATGATGATGATGACGACGACAATAATAACAACAACAGCAGCAACAATAAATAATAGTAAAGAAGATACTATCGTTAATAATGGTGTTGACGACGACGACAACGATGATGATGATAACTGTTACTGATAATAAAACATGATGGAAATATAAAGAAGCAACGTTATGGCATTAAAGAAAAAATTGCTTTAAATGAATTTAATATCCATTAAAAAAGGAGAAAATGAAAAAAAAAATTCTTTATTATAACAAAAAACATTAAAAATGTAACTATCGGAACTCTTCTTAGAAATAATCATACAACATTATAATGGCAAAATAGAGAAGAAAATGTATTGAAAAGTCAGTTTATATACTTACATATATACATATGTAAGAATATATGTGTATATATTTTTATATATATGTAAGTACGTATGTATACACACGCACACCATGTATGCTATTAAAAAGACATCAAATATATATTCATATATATATTATCATTGTTATTAAAAATACGTTCAATATATATATAGCATACGTTTTTTATATATATGCATATATATATATGC
>NC_142945.1:26663255-26664554 GCF_046866305.1 Octopus bimaculoides | reverse complement strand
CGTTAACAAAAATTGAGCCAAGTTTAACTGGAATTTTGTCCTATAGTCGTGTGTAAGCATCACTTGATGATTATAAATTCTTGGTTGTTGCTTAGCCTAACGTCTTTGATTATAAATCTGCTGGTCATGTAGACCTATGTTCCAGCCATCACTATCTATAATTCTGTGAAACATTGTATATCAAAGTCTACATGGTTGAATCTCTGCAGCGCAGGCTACAGCAGTTTCCCGATGTCTGAAGGACGAGCACCAGAAGACTACTACACCAACTCTTGTGGCAGCAGTGGCCCACACACTAGAGAATCCAGCGGAGCGCACCAAAGAAGACATGGGTGAAATAAAGTGAGGAAGACCTGAAGTCGAAGCGCCTCGACCTCAAGCATGCTAAGACCAGCGCCATGGATCAGAAAGCATGGAATAACATCATCACCCGAGTCAATCGCCCAGTGGCATTCACAGCATCGTATTAGTTGAAAGTACAGTCTCCCCCTTCAGTCATCAGCTAAGGATTTTACTTATATGGCTCAATATAATTTGTGGGAGATTTGGCTGCCCGTTTGCGGCAGTTCATAGAATCAGGAAGAAGTTCCCATGTTGAATTTGTAAGTCGAGTTTATAAATATGTTTTCAGATAAATTCTACTCCAGCTACTTATTTGTGACACCTATGATTTTTTGATATAATCAAGATCTGGAGGCCAATGAAATCTGACTGTTTTACACACTTGCACTTTCTCATAGAATCAATCTCTCTTGCCTAGTTTTAGTACGAGGATGAAGTTTTCGCCAGTTATGTAAAATTTGTGGGACATTTTGTTTCATTATTATGGCTGTTTAGCCACAACTCAACCCCGATCAAATCGACTTCTGATTCAAAAGCTTTCTACCCGTGATCATGCCTTCTTTTGTTTTTCAAACATGGTACACCTTATGCGCCCCCACCCCCCTTTTAAGACATTAAATGTATTTTGAAAGAAATTTGGTAGCTATTTCAAGCAAATCAGGTGAGAAAGCATAGGCTTCGCCGTTGGCATTCCAATCCTTTCTTTAAGTTCTAAGCAATTATAGGCAAACAGAACACCAGCAGGAATTGAACTCGGGAAAAATGTGTAATAAACTAAACACCCACTTTCATCTTATCCCGACACTGACTACCAGCAACGCACTTGTAGAATGAATAGATTAAAACAATAACTATTTCCATTAAGTTTACTTTCATGTGGAACCTGTTGGCTTCAGACGGATAGTTAATTGTAAAGAATAAACCTTCACTATACATCTATAGAATCAATCTCCATTT